>NC_090256.1:18254513-18263084 GCF_037325665.1 Littorina saxatilis | reverse complement strand
GCCTCTTACGACATGCTGGGGAGCATCGGGTAAATTCTTCCCCCTAACCCGCGGGGGCTCATTGCATGCGCCCGTCTCAAGCAACAAACGATTAAAAATGCGTTAGTAAGTCGGGTAATATATAAGGGCCTACGGGCAAGAGTTAACTCCCCTCAACTTGACTTCGATCCAACAATCAACAATCACCACCAAAAAAAGGCTTTGACTGTGAGTGCAAAAAACCGAAATGAGGTCACGAAAAGCAATGTCTCAATATTGAACAACATGTTTGGGTTTTCCACAGAAAAAAGGGTACCCCTCAAAACGTGTTAGTTTGCTTGTGGCGGCCGGGATTGAGGAAGAGTATAAGGTTGCAGACATTTTTTACACTGCACCCGTCCAACACAAAAATGGTAGACTCTCAAACCGATCGGCAACACTGCTTTACTCATGCAGCGCTGAAAGTCCATAAAATCGGGCACTGGCCTTTCTAGTATTTCTCATAATGTCCTAGCCAGAGAGCACATTTTACTCGTCAAACCAACCATTTGTTTCAGCAACATTTCTACTCACCATTTGTATGTTTCTACTCGCCATGGCGAGTAAAATACTCGCCACTTTCAGGCCTGTCATGCTCACTGAAATGGTGATATTTTGAACGACTAAAGAGTGTGTTTGTGGTGTCAAGGTGTTACCAACAGTTTTGCACCACTCATCAGTTGTGTACACGAGCACTCCATGACGTGCAGAACTTGTGGGATTAGCACTGACAGAGATCGACAGAGGGTGGTGGTGAAAAGGCGTGCCTAGTATCGTAGAACGCATTCAGTACCCTTCTACCAAGTACAGTAGTCCTTGCCTTCTACATATGAACTCAACTGTCCAGACCCCCCCCCCCCCCCCAACATTCTTTCACGGATTTTCTGTACATAATAAATCTGTGAATATACCTTCATTTTAAACCTGACTCTTTCAGACTTTTGGCGGTCTTACAGCGGAGGGAAGGGGGAGGGGGGGGGGGGCTGCAGTATCTGTCGGCCTAGGGGTGTTCGCAGAGTCGAGAGAGAAGGGTGGGGGCTGCGGTATCTGTCGGCCTAGGGGTGTTCGCAGAGTCGAGAGAGAAGGGTGGGGGTTGCGGTATCTGTCGGCCATGGGGTGTTCGCAGAGTCGAGAGAGAAGGGTGGGGGCTGCGGTATCTGTCGGCCAAGGGGTGTTCGCAGTCGAGAGAGAAGGGTGGGGACTGCAGTATCTGTCGGCCTTGGGGTGTTCGCAGAGTCGAGAGAGAAGGGATGGGGCTCAGCTCCAGGGAAAGCTACTTCTGATGTTAAATATCACGACAAAGTTCAATATAGCATCCAATGCCTATCACTCAGTGGATGGGACACCGAAAGTCAGAACGCGGGCTTTAGGATGACGACAATCACTCTCCTTCCCCTCCACCGCTCCCACTGTCCGGCTTTTTTCTTTAATTGTAACTTTACACAAAAATCCGGCAGAGAGAGGTGTGATCTTTGCACGACGTTGCAGCTGGAAATTCCCATAATGTGCACTTCAAAACGGGAACCGAAACAAAGAACGTATGCGCTGAAACTTCTTCTATGTGGACATTCAGTAAGGAGTTCGATATTGATTCAAACTTATTTAACCGCTTTCAGTGTTCTTAACAGTCCGAAGCCGGTTGATCGTTATGCATGCCAGAATGCTGTAGTGTACACAATAATTCAACTTGAAGGAATGTTTAACGTGAAAAGAGTGTGAGTGACTCATCGTCACAAGGTCGGACGCGGATTATTAGATTAGCCGATCCGTCTCTTTTCTAAATCTGCCAGTCTGCAAAATGCGACAGTTCCACGTGGCACAAATTGAAGAGAAAGGTAAGAAAGCCAGGGGGGCACAAACTGTCCGACGCCGGCCGGCCTGTGTCCCGCTTTAAAGTTAAACCGGAAGATTTAGCGGGCCGGCAGGTGCTATAGAAAGACCCCACGCTCAATGCCGCTCTCACAACATGTCACAGTCACAGGCCGGCCGGTCAGTCGTTATCAAATGACCATCAATGTTACAAGCCACTACAGGTCACTTCTATGTCCGACAATAACGCAAAAATCAACCCCGACTTTTACGACGGACACTACTAAGTCGATCAATTTAGGACGAGAAACATGGCGCTGTTCTGTCCCATCCGATCCGTTCAGGTGTGTCTTCCCTGTACACCGCTACACGACAACACGTAATGACACGGGGAAAAACCGGGCAGGGACTCTACGGTCACACGCACAAACCACAAAACACCAATAATCTCAACTTGTACACCGATCAACAAGAAAAAGAAGAAAATACTTTTGCTTACCTCTTGTGAAACATGCTGCAGTCAGCAGAAGGACAACTGTCGTTATTATATCCATGTTGAGACACTGACACTGAACACAAGCCTACGCCGTTTCTCCAAAAACTGATCGAGATACCGGCGTCCTGTTCACGTCGCGTCGCCCGGTTTCTACCTGTGCTGTGTGACGTCACGGCGTGGTTTTAGCGCGCGACTCGGCGAGGCAGACCCTCTCTCCCTCTCTTTCTCTCTCTGTGCTCTGTCAGTCTCTTTCCGGCTTGTAAAATAGAGGTCCTACGACTATGACTGTGTGCGCACTGCTACAAATTCAATCATGCGGAGAGAAAACCTTTTAGCACGGCCACTCGGTCGCAAAACACACTTGCTCACTCCAATGACTTTTCTTTCCGATCTAGATTTTTCTACGGGTGGGTGTGTTGAAAACATGCGGGCATATTCTCGGCTCGTTTGTCAGTACTTTAGCATTGACGGGGCAGAATAGAATAATGTGTCCGGTATCTGGGTATTTTCACGACGAAGTCGGTGTGTGTCGTGGAAATTCTAATTGATTGGTTGTTTCGTCGCAGATTGTTCTACTGTCACCGGTTCTGTCTCTCTTCGCTGTGTGCTGCTTTTGCTTCGGCGTACGCCGCCCGGCAGACCGCTTGGTGGTGGCGTATTGGTTAGCACAGAGAAAGGTCCGGTTTGGGAATACTGTATCATCAAAATGAACGTTATAACACACCCGTATAAGAGAGGGGTTCACTAGTCCGAGGGTTCACTAGTCCGAGGGTTCACTAGTCCGAGGGTCCACTAGTCCGAGGGTTCACTAGTCCGAGGGTTCACTAGTCCGAGGGTTAATCACTATAGACGCTTGAACAAAAAATATTCAATTTGATTTGTTTTTATTTTGTGTGTGTATGTGTGCGTGGATGTGCGTGTGCGTGCGTGCGTGTGTTTTTCACTGCTGTGGGAACCAAATCGAAGAATATTCTCAAAAAAACACTGAGTTGTTTTCATTCAAAAAGTAAAAAGTAAATTTTAAGGGGCTTATTGTCCGTCAGGTCTTAATTGCCTATATTGGACATGAATTGGTTTATACGATTCGAGTTTTTACGCCCTCACGGCTTTTGATGTATGCGTGTTTAGGTGGTATCAGCCATCTGCACTTATGGTAGAATGACCAAGATCTTTAACGTGCCATTGTGGTGACACGGGGGTGGGAGATGGATACCGTCTCTGGGTCTGCACATAAAGTTGACCCGTGTCCGTCCCGGCCCGGATTCGAACCAGCGACCTTTCGATCACAAATCCAGTGCTCTACCACCTGAGCTACCCGGGCCCCCCATTCAAAAAGATAATGATTGTGGTGTTTTATATTTTGAAAACACCACAATCATTATCTAAATTAAGGGGCGGTATAATAACTGGAAAATCAAGCGTCTTTAGTGAACCCTCGGACTAGTGAACCCTCGGACTAGTGAACCCTCGGACTAGTGGGACGTTCCCCCGTAGAATTATTCGAAGGGAGGGGGGGGGGGGGTAAAGGTTTCACTCTGTCTGTCAGTTTGTTTTTCTGTATAATTGTCTCTTTGTTTGACCGCAATTAAATCTGGTTAATTTTAGGAACGTTTTGTTCTGTCCACACAGTCAGAGGTAACAACAACAACAACAACAACAACAACAACAACAACAACAACAACTATAAGAGAAAAAAGTTTGTAAAAAAACACCAAAAAAACAAAACAACTATAAGATGTTTTGTAAGGCTGTCTGGTTCTCCAGCAGACACCAAACTTTCCCTGACAGCAGAGAATGAGTAACAAACTCCAGCAGACACCAAACTTTCCCTGACAGCAGAGAAAGACGAACAAACTCCAGAGACACAAAACTTTCCCTGACAGCAGAAAAAGACCAACAAACTCCAGAGAGACAAAACTGTCCCTGACAGCAAAGAAAGACGAACAAACTCCAGAGACAGAAAACTTTCCCTGACAGCAGAGAAAGACGAACAAACTCCAGAGACACAAAACTTTCCCTGACAGCAGAAAAAGACCAACAAACTCCAGAGAGACAAAACTGTCCCTGACAGCAAAGAAAGACGAACAAACTCCAGAGACAGAAAACTGTCCCTGACAGCAGAGAATGACCAACAAACTCGAGAGACAGAAAACTGTCCCTGACAGCAGAGAATGACCAACAAACTCGAGAGACAGAAAACTGTCCCTGACAGCAGAGAATGACCAACAAACTCGAGAGACACCAAACTTTCCCTGACAGCAGGGAATGACCAACAAACTCGAGAGACAGAAAACTTTCCCTGACAGCAGAGAATGAGTAACAAACTCGAGAGACACAGTCAGTGCAACAGTAGATGACGCGCATCGATCTGGTCAGTGGGTCAAGAGAGTGTGAGTCAACACAGATCAACGGGCCATGATTGCCATCAAATGTAGTTGTCAGATCACAGTTTTCTGTTTATCCATGGGTTTCAAACAGCGATCATTCAATCCTTTGGCATGGGTCCAGTCATCCGAGTGGACCTAGTCCTACTGACCTTTAAGGGACCAATGTTTTGTCCGCTCATTACACAATTCGTACCAGTGATTGGCTGGGACAGGTTTGACACAGTAGCAGTGTCTATAATCAAACCGTGTGTGAAGAGTGAATACTGTGTTGTTTTTCAAATGCAAGCGATGACAATACTCCAGAGAGCGTTTTTGTTACACACTTGTTACGCCGGAGGACACAACAAGTCGCGTAAGGCGAAAATACAACATTTAGTCAAGTAGCTGTCGAACTCACAGAATGAAACTGAACGCAATGCCATTTTTCAGCAAGACCGTATACTCGTAGCATCGTCAGTCCACCGCTCATGGCAAAGGCAGTGAAATTGACAAGAAGAGCGGGGTAGTAGTTGCGCTAAGAAGGATAGCACGCTTTTCTGTACCTCTCTTTGTTTTAACTTTCTGAGCGTGTTTTTAATCCAAACATATCATATCTATATGTTTTTGGAATCAGGAACCGACAAGGAATAAGATGAAAGTGTTTTTAAATTGATTTAGACAATTTAATTTTGATAATAATTTTTATATATTTAATTTTCAGAGCTTGTTTTTAATCCAAATATAACATATTTATATGTTTTTGGAATCAGAAAATGATGGAGAATAAGATGAACGTAAATTTGGATCGTTTTATAAATGTTTATTTTTTTTTTTACAATTTTCAGATTTTTAATGACCAAAGTCATTAATTAATTTTTAAGCCACCAAGCTGAAATGCAATACCGAAGTCCGGGCTTCGTCGAAGATTACTTGACCAAAATTTCAACCAATTTGGTTAAAAAATGAGAGCGTGACAGTGCCGCCTCAACTTTCACGAAAAGCCGGATATGACGTCATAAAAGACATTTATCAAAAAAATGAAAAAAATGTCTGGGGATTTCATACCCAGGAACTCTCATGTCAAATTTCATAAAGATCGGTCCAGTAGTTTAGTCTGAATCGCTCTACACACACACACAGACACACACACACACACACACACGCACGCACGCACATACACCACGACCCTCGTCTCGATTCCCCCTCTACGTTAAAACATTTAGTCAAAACTTGACTAAATGTAACAAGTCGCGTAAGGCGAAAATACAACATTTAGTCAAGTAGCTGTCGAACTCACAGAATGAAACTGAACGCAATGCCATTTTTCAGCAAGACCGTATACTCGTAGCATCGTCAGTCTACCGCTCATGGCAAAGGCAGTGAAATTGACAAGAAGAGCGGGGTAGTAGTTGCGCTAAGAAGGATAGCACGCTTTTCTGTACCTCTCTTTGTTTTAACTTTCTGAGCGTGTTTTTAATCCAAACATATCATATCTATATGTTTTTGGAATCAGGAACCGACAAGGAATAAGATGAAAGTGTTTTTAAATTGATTTCGACAATTTAATTTTGATAATAATTTTTATATATTTAATTTTCAGAGCTTGTTTTTAATCCAAATATAACATATTTATATGTTTTTGGAATCAGAATATGATGGAGAATAAGATGAACGTAAATTTGGATCGTTTTATAAACTTTTATTTATTTTTACAATTTTCCGATTTTTAATGACCAAAGTCATTAATTAATTTTTAAGCCACCAAGCTGAAATGCAATACCGAAGTCCGGGCTTCGTCGAATATTACTTGACCAAAATTTCAACCAATTTGGTTGAAAAATGAGAGCGTGACAGTGCCGCCTCAACTTTCACGAAAAGCCGGATATGACGTCATCAAAGACATTTATCAAAAAAATGAAAAAAATGTCTGGGGATTTCATACCCAGGAACTCTCATGTCAAATTTCATAAAGATCGGTCCAGTAGTTTAGTCTGAATCGCTCTACACACACACACACACACACAGAGACACACGCACATACACCACGACCCTCGTCTCGATTCCCCCCTCGATGTTAAAACATTTAGTCATAACTTGAGAGAGAGAGAGAGAGAGAGAGAGAGAGAGAGAGAGAGAGAGAGAGAGAGAGAGAGAGAGAGAGAGAGAGAGAGAGAGAGAGAGAGAGAGAGAGAGAGAGAGAGAGAGAGAGAACAAAACCTGTATTACAAAAGAACAGGATAAGGGTTTTAGAAAAAGCCTAATCTTCCAACCTGTCCCCTTATACAAGCTAAAGACAGACGTAGGCTACACTACATTTAAATGTCTTTCAGAGAGAGAGAGAGAGAGAGAGAGAGAGAGAGAGAGAGAGAGAGAGAGAGAGAGAGAGAGAGAGAGAGAGAGAGACGTAAGACGTAAGACGTAAGACGTAAGACGTAAGACATTTTATTGATTAAACACACAAGGTTCATTTCAACGGGGTGTGGGGAGGGGAGGGGGGGTCAGTAATACATGCCGTGTGTTTGTATTTATGGACAATCAACCGGTTTTATCTCTTTCTCTCTAACATATACTCACACGAACGCACGCACGCTCTCACTCTCTCTCACTCTCTCTCTCTTAAACCTAAAGATATATCCAGCGCATGAATTAACAATATGGGTAGGTGCAACGACAAACAAGTTTACAGTGCTAACATACATTATCGGCTTTCAATCATGCTCTGTCGTTCCACGGCACAAACTCTCTCTCTCTCTCCTTCTCTTTCTCTTTCTCCTGAGAGAGAGAGAGAGAGAGAGAGAGAGAGAGAGAGAGAAAGGAGGGGGGAGGGCAAACCAGTAACCTTTAAAGCATACTTGTGTTTTATGACAGACACCAACTGGAGAGTCAGACGACAGAGTCTAAGAATGCGAAGTAAACACAATATTCGCCGCATGTACAACCTCCAGGCCTTTACACTGATACAATATTATGTAACCTCGCTAGCCCGAAGCGCTGTGAGCGTTGTGCAACTGACCCTTATCACTGACGACACTTGGAGCGTGGTGAGTGTTGATGCATAGCTCAGTGGCAGTGAGGACTGATTTGGTGACAATTTCTGCAGTAGTAACGGTAGCAGTTTTAGCGGTGGCAATAAAGAAGTCCATTTTGACTGAATAATGATTCTTGTTGCATTTTAAAGTGTTCTATCACAAGAGTATTCGAGGAGGACACTTCAAAATGCAACACACACACACACACACACACACAATTTCAACTTGACTGTTGGTCTTTCTGTTGTAATGTTCCTGTTGTTTTTCTTCAAACATGCCAGATTCCAAATACATGATGCACACTGTCAAACATAATAGTGTGTTGGTGTGCCTCTGTATAATCACCTATGGGACGTACAGCAACGGAAATTTAGTGCGTCCCGGATGACCCATTCTTGAAAGGTTTAGTGCGTCCCGGGACCCCTTCCATTAATGTCTAGTATGTGATTTTGGCCTCTAGTGCGTAAAGGACGCAGGGACTCACATTTTGGAGAGCCCTGCATAAATATATATATATATATATATATATCGATTGTTTGTTATATACATTAACGATCTCCCTGAAGTTGTGAGCAGTCTGTGCAGCATGTATGCTGATGATACGAAAGTGTACCGATATATATACAGTAGTTCAGAGTTGCATCGGTATCGATTGTTTGTTATATACATTAACGATCTCCCTGAAGTTGTGAGCAGTCTGTGCAGCATGTATGCTGATGATACGAAAGTGTACCGATATATATACAGTAGTTCAGAGTTGCAGTCGGGACTGACAACTAAACTTGACACTGTAACCACAGCCCTGCGCTCAGCTGGTGACAGTGTCTGCTTTTGAAACCAGCGCGTCAGTTTT
>NC_090256.1:18197013-18249513 GCF_037325665.1 Littorina saxatilis | reverse complement strand
GTTCAAAAGTGGAACACTTTAATTTAGAGTGCATTTGTTTATTAGCTAATCGTGTGCAGCTAGGCTGTGTGTTTACTAGCAGTGTCAGCTCTTATTATTGTTCTCATACTGTTCTGTAGCCGTTATTCTTGCTTACAGCATGCTGATTGGCTACTATACTTTATTATCTACTTTAGTCTGTGCCCCTATGATGCTTGCCTACGCACATAATACAAGTAAATAGCTCTTAGCCTTGCTAACACATTGCATGCATCATTCTTGCTTGCTAACGGCAATAGTGTTGCACTTTTATTTTTTACTGCATTACTCTCATTATGCACAAGACTGCAACCTACCCCCTGAGTAAGACCTATATATTGTGTGCACACAAAAGCACCATAGACACTGAGCATACAGGTTCACGTCACTTCAGTCGAGGACAAGAATCCAGCTCGCGACATCACTACCCGCTCTTTACAAAACAAAACGCTCGCCTAATACTATACCCAGATCTGCTTTTCACTCATTGCAGTATTTTGTTCCCCCCTATCGCTCTGTGCAAACTGTGTGTTTGCAAATACGCTTCAAGCCTTCAGCCGGGGATGTAATGACTCCAACAGCGTTGGTTGTAAGGTGAGACCATCACACCTGGTGTTAGGAGCATAAACTGCAGTGAGGTCTTTCGAGGTCGGACTGAATGTACGTATTGAATGTTTCACACTCGTCAACTGAATTAGCAAGAAGACCGAGTGCTTTTCAAGGTGTAAACGGAATGCTTCTTAGCAAGTAGACAGTGCTTTTCATTGGCTAAACTGAATGCTTCTTAGCAAGTAGAATGAGTGCTTTTCATTGGCTAAACTGAATGCTTCTTAGCACTGGTAGACTGAGTGCATTTCATTAGCTAAACTGAATGCTTCTAAGCAAGTAGAATGAGTGCTTTTCATTGGCTAAACTGAATGCTTCTTAGCAAGTAGACTGAGTGCTTTTCAATGTGTAAACGGAATGCTTCTTAGCAAGTAGACTGAGTGCTTTTCATTGGCTAAACTGAATGCTTCTTAGCAAGTAGAATGAGTGATTTTCAAGGTGTAAACTGAATGCTTCTTAGCAAGTAGACTGAGTGCTTTTCAATGTGTAAACGGAATGCTTCTTAGCAAGTAGACTGAGTGCTTTTCATTGGCTAAACTGAATGCTTCTTAGCAAGTAGACTGAGTGCTTTTCATTGGCTAAACTGAATGCTTCTAAGCAAGTAGATTGCGTGCTTTTCATTGGATAAACTGAATGCTTCTTAGCAAGTAGATTGCGTGCTTTTCATTGGATAAACTGAATGCTTCTTAGCAAGTAGAATGAGTGCTTTTCATTGGCTAAACTGAATGCTTCTTAGCAAATCGACTGCGTATTTTTTATTGGCTAAACTGAATGCTTCTTAGCAAGTAGAATGAGTGCTTTTCATTGTCTAAACTGAATGCTTCTTAGCAAGTAGACTGCGTGCTTTTCATTGGCTAAACTGAATGCTTCTTAGCAAGTAGACTGAGTGCTTTTCATTGGCTAAACTAAACGCTTCTTAGTAAGTATACTGAGTCTTTTTCATAGTCTAAACTGAATGCTTCTTTGTAAGTAGACCTAGGGCTTTTCATTGTATACATTGAATGCTTCTTAGTAAGTAGAGTGAAGGCTTTTTATTGGCTTAAACGAATGCTTCTTGAGTGCGTTTCACTGGCTAAACTGCATGTTGTCCAGGCAGTTCACTGAGGACCTTGAATTGCATTTCTATTTCATTCAGTTCTGTCCCAAAGTGGCCTCTCAGCGCTGCTGGTGAAGACGGACATTTTGGCATTCAACACGTGTTTTTATTTCACACAAAGCAATGGACGCAGACTCGTATACTGTGGGTGTGAGTCAATCAGTCAGATCGTAACTCGAGGGCCCTCATAAACTTGCAACCCGAACAGAATCTCCTTCAATAAGTCGCCGGCGAGTTTCAACCTTTGTGAGTGTCAGTGCCTCCACAGTTGAGGGTCCGGTGACAAACTTCAAGTGAAACCGCCCTCCATTTTAAGACCATCTGTGCAGTAAATCCTGAATGTTGTGGAGTCTCTCGTCATATGATCAGTAACGTTACCTTCCGTTATCAGCTATGCTAAATGTCTATTACTGTCCCCAGTGCAATAGTGATTATTTGGGACATGACGTGGTTATGTGCTAAATGTCTATTCCTGCCCCAATGCTATAGTGATTATTTGGGACATGACGTGGTGATGTGCTAAATGTCTATTCCTGTCCCCAGTGCTATAGTGACTATTTGGGACATGACGTGGTAATGTGCTAAATGTCTATTCCTGTCCCCAGTGCTATAGTGACTATTTGGGACATGACGTGGTTATGTGCAAAATGTCTATTCCTGCCCCAGTGCTATAGAGATTATTTGGGACATGACGTGGTGAAGACAGCATGTACGCAATTTGGTGACCGAGACATGAAAAGGATGTGACGTCATGTTATAATGAATGACGAATTGTTCTAGCGAGAACGTCACTTTGTGATTCGGCCTTTGCAGACTTCTCAAAAGGAACAAGCCATGGAAAAGTCAGTCTGTAAAATATAGAAAAGCACATAATAACCTCAACCGAATTATAATGTGCTAAGCACATCGTAATTCCATGGGACTATACTTGCACCGAAGGCGATGGTAAGTACGTGACAAGTCATGAATAAAATTGATGAATTGAGGTGCCACTTCACATCCAAAAAGAAAGATCCTTTGAATGGATAGATTTACAATTACAATATCGACCTGCTGCTTTCAACATGTCGGGCTGTGCCTAAATTGTCTCACCTGTGATTTGTAAATGGAATCCCTCAGGCCTACAGCCTTCGGGATTCCATTTACAAATCACAGGTGAGACAATTTAGGCACCGCCCTCCATGTTGAAAGCAATCGGTGAATATTGTATCAATGTATATTCCTGCCCCCAGTGCTATAATGACTATTTGGGACATGACGTGGTTATGTGCTAAATGTATATTCCTGTCCCCAGTGCTATAGTGACTATTTAGGACATGATGTGGTTATGTGCTAAATGTCTATTCTCGCCCCAGTGCTATAATGACTATTTGGGACATGACGTGGTTATGTGCTAAATGTCTATTCCTGCCCCAGTGTTACAGTGACTATTTGGGACATGACGTGGTAATGTGCAAAATGTCTATTCCTGCCCCAGTGCTATAGAGACTATTTGGGACATGACGTGGTAATGTGCTAACTGTCTATTCCTGCCCCAGTGCCATAGTGACTATTTGGGACATGACGTGGTAATGTGCTAAATGCATAGCGTTTTCTACTACAGGGTTGTTAAGATCGCCATGGCTAAATGTCTATTCCTGCCCCAGTGCTATATAGTGACTATTTGGGACATGACGTGGTAATGTGCTTAATGTCTATTCCTGCCCCAGTGCTATAGTGACTATTTGGGACATGACGTGGTAATGTGCTAAATGTCTATTCCTGCCCCAGTGCTATTGTGACTATTTGGGGACATGGCGTGGTTATGTGCTAAATGTCTATTCCTGCCCCCAGTGCTATAGTGACTATTTGGGGACATGGCGTGGTTATGTGCTAAATGTCTATTCCTGCCCCCAGTGCTATAGTAACTATTTGGGGACATGGCGTGGTTATGTGCTAAATGTCTATTCCTGCCCCCAGTGCTATAGTGACTATTTGGGGACATGACGTGGTTATGTGCTAAATGTATATTCCTGCCCCCAGTGCCATAGTGACTATTTGGGACATGACGTGGTAATGTGCTAAATGCATAGCGTTTTCTACTACAGGGTTGTTAAGATCGCCATGGCTAAATGTCTATTCCTGCCCCAGTGCTATATAGTGACTATTTGGGACATGACGTGGTAATGTGCTTAATGTCTATTCCTGCCCCAGTGCTATAGTGACTATTTGGGACATGACGTGGTAATGTGCTAAATGTCTATTCCTGCCCCAGTGCTTTAGTGACTATTTGGGGACATGGCGTGGTTATGTGCTAAATGTCTATTCCTGCCCCCAGTGCTATAGTGACTATTTGGGGACATGACGTGGTTATGTGCTAAATGTCTATTCCTGCCCCCAGTGCTATAGTGACTATTTGGGGACATGGCGTGGTTATGTGCTAAATGTCTATTCCTGCCCCCAGTGCTATAGTGACTATTTGGGGACATGACGTGGTTATGTGCTAAATGTATATTCCTGCCCCCAGTGCTATAGTGACTATTTGGGGACATGACGTGGTTATGTGCTAAATGTATATTCCTGTCCCCAGTGCTATAGTGACTATTTGGGGACATGACGTGGTTATGTGCTAAATGTATATTCCTGCCCCCAGTGCTATAGTGACTATTTGGGGACATGGCGTGGTTATGTGCTAAATGTCTATTCCTGCCCCCAGTGCTATAGTGACTATTTGGGGACATGGCGTGGTTATGTGCTAAATGTATATTCCTGCCCCCAGTGCTATAGTGACTATTTGGGGACATGGCGTGGTTATGTGCTAAATGTATATTCCTGCCCCCAGTGCTATAGTGACTATTTGGGGACATGACGTGGTTATGTGCTAAATGTATATTCCTGCCCCCAGTGCTATAGTGACTATTTGGGGACATGACGTGGTTATGTGCTAAATGTATATTCCTGCCCCCAGTGCTATAGTGACTATTTGGGGACATGACGTGGTTATGTGCTAAATGTATATTCCTGCCCCCAGTGCTATAGTGACTATTTGGGGACATGACGTGGTTATGTGCTAAATGTCTATTCCTGCCCCCAGTGCTATAGTGACTATTTGGGGACATGGCGTGGTTATGTGCTAAATGTATATTCCTGCCCCCAGTGCTATAGTGACTATTTGGGGACATGGCGTGGTTATGTGCTAAATGTATATTCCTGCCCCCAGTGCTATAGAGACTATTTGGGGACATGACGTGGCAATGTGCTAAACGTACCTCCCGTTTCAGACTCCTTCTCTTTTAAACCTTGTTCATTAGTTTTGTTTTGTTTTGTGTGAAGGTCTTAACATTGAGGTTCAACCGTATTTCCACCACGCTCTCCCTCCGTCCACTGATGGCCTCTTGTGCCCCACTGAGTATCAGGGGTGTCGTTTCAACTCGTTTCAACTCAACTGCCTGGGGCGGTGGAAGGCCGGAGTCGGGGAGGCGTGTTGCAGTTGCGGAGTGGACATCAACTGACCGCTGGGGGGGGGGGGGGGTGTAGCAAGGTGACCATTCAGGCGTCCTTCACTTTACCGTGACGACAGGACTGCAGTGGACAGTACTACAGTAATACAGTACTATTGGGCAGTACTACAGTACTACAGTACTACAGTACTACAGTCGAACCTGTCTGGAAAGACCACCCGAGGGACAGATCGAAGGTGGCAGGTAGAGACAGGTGTTCGGTTAATTTGCTATTTCTGTCCCCAGTACAAGAGACCATTCAAGACATGAAGTGTCGTTACGCTAAGATGGACCATTCAAGACATGAAGTGTCGTTACGCTAAGATGGACCATTCAAGACATGAAGTGTCGTTACGTTAAGATGGACCATGCAAGACATGAAGTGTCGTTACGCTAAGATGGGCCATTCAAGACATGAAGTGTCGTTACGCTAAGATGGACCATTCAAGACATGAAGTGTCGTTACGCTAAGATGGACCATTCAAGACATGAAGTGTCGTTACGCTAAGATGGACCATTCAAGACATGAAGTGTCGTTACGCTAAGATGGGCGATTCAAGACATGAAGTGTCGTTACGCTAAGATGGGCCATTCAAGACATGAAGTGTCGTTACGCTAAGATGGGCCATGCAAGACATGAAGTGTCGTTACGCTAAGATGGACCATTCCAGACATGAAGTGTCGTTACGCTAAGATGGACCATACAAGACATGAAGTGTCGTTATGCTAAGATGGGCCATTCAAGACATGAAGTGTCGTTACGCTAAGATGGGCCATACAAGACATGAAGTGTCGTTACACTAAGATGGACCATACAAGACATGAAGTGTCGTTACACTAAGATGGACCATACAAGACATGAAGTGTCGCTACGCTAAGATGGGCCATTCAAGACATGAAGTGTCGTTACGCTAAGATGGGTGTTCGCTATGGCAAGATAAAGTATAGAGGAACAAAACGTCGGGGATCTTTTGGATTTGTTTGTTTGTTTGCTTAACGCCCAGCCGACCACGAAGGGCCATATCAGGGCGGTGCTGCTTTGACATAAATTATAACGCGATCCACACACAAGAAAGAAGTCGCAGCACAGGCTTCATGTCTCACCCAGTCACATTATTCTGACACCGGACCAACCAGTCCTAGCACTAACCCCATAATGCCAGACGCCAGGCGGAGCAGCCACTAGATTGCCAATTTTAAAATCTAGGAATGACCCGGCCGGGGTTCGAACCCACGACCTCCCGATCACGGGGCGGACGCCTTACCACTAGGCCAACCGTGCCGGTGATCTTTTGGATGGCCGCGGTGGACAGATAGTCGTTGTCGAGAGGTGGTCGTTGTCGAGAGGTAGTCGTTGTCGAGAGGTTGTCGCCAGGGAGGCTTCGACAAGGCACAAAGGAGGGGGAGGGGGGGCATGATTGTTAAGGTGTAACAGGGAACACGGAAGTGTGAGGGTGAAGTGGGGAGGTTGGGGGGGGGGGGGGGGCTTGGAGGCAGGAGTAGGATCATTAAACTTAAAACGTGAAAAAAATGGGTATGGGAGGTACATGCTTAAGCCAGGGGGAGGGGGGGTTGCGCAACCCCTATAACCCCCCCTCCCCCCTAGTCCGGCCCTGAAATTGGTGTTAAAATTCAATAGACTTCAGCTTGTCGAGAAGGTCTCTGACAACTGTTCACCGAGTCCCTTCACCGGTACGTAGTGTCACCAATAGACCAACACACCAATGACCTACCGTGAGGCGACCTTCAGCGTGGGGCCACGGGCCACGAAAGACGAGATGCTAACCTGACAACCCATTTCCTCAAGGTGTTTTGCAGCAAGCGTGAAGCATTGTTGTGTATTTCCTAAATCAACTGCTACGACTGACTAAGCACAGTTGCTAATTATAAATGGATTGATATATCGTGATTTGTTTGTTTCCCACCTGACTTCCTTCCAAAAGTTGACTTGAATCTACAGAATAACAAACAAACAAACAAACAAACAAGCAAACAAACAAATGAAAAATGCGAACAAAATTCCCCCAAAACAACGAGAAATTCAATCAATCATTAAGAAGTTGGTGGCACGTCGTCCGTCATGAAATGACCACCGCTGGTCTAATGCGCACTCTTCAAGGAAAAGCGGAGGGGCTGACAGCTGTAAATCATCTTACGTCACTGCAGATTTTGGAAAAGTTAAAACGCAGGGGAAATTTGTGTGCGCTGTGTGTAAATCAAATCGATCGTATCTACCACAGATCCATATCTACTCTGTCAACTCGGCAATCGTGTGACAGTCGCAACGGACCTCAGGGTGAATTCACATAAGGGTGATGAAATAATGATTTGTCATCATTTTCACGAGTTTTCATTCACAAGCACTTGGGAAATAAATCTCATGTTCCCCATAGTTGCAGGAAGCCCTATTTCATGGATAATCAAAAGCAAACCCAATAGAAACGCTCGAGGATTCTTCGGCTCTTTTCATTGGCGTTTCCCCAGACCTAAACAGACAACAAGACACTGCTTTGCAAAGTTCCAAAAACCAACTGGCAAAAGTAAACAAAAAAACAAAACTACTTCAATAAATTCGTCACAAACAAATGAAACCTACCGATATGGTATGTCTTCTTACAAAGTCATGGAGTGCGTGTATCTGTGTTTCGATACACAGACGTTCGGAGAAACACGAACGTCAAGTTCAAGTAAAACGACACCTGACACACACATTTTGACCCGTGCACAAGACGTTGTATCGATAAACGAAGCACAAATAAGAAACAATAATAAAAGCAAAGAAAATAGCAACACGATATGCAAACATCTAACAAAACCGAGCAAGCAGAATGACAGGTCTAATGAAAAACAAAGAGGTACCGAGTCAGAAACAAGATCGCGATTCTTTCCTTCGCTGCACGACGCAAATCTTCTGTGACCTTTGACCAAACGTAGCTTCCACATTCGATCACTCTTACAACAGAAAGCCGAGGGGGTGGAATACCGAGATGAACCTACAGAACTGTGCATCCTCAAACCTGACATATTCATCCCAACTCATTTAATGAACTCAAAAACACAGAAAATTGCTTTCACACGCCATCTTTGATTGCCAGTGGTTATCAAACCGGTACCCGTGTGGTTATCAGCACGGGACCCGTGTTTCAAAGCATGGCTCCCTGGGTTGATTGTGCACTTGTTTTCTCACTACCAAAATGATGACAAAAACGATGTTTGATGGTTTGTTGACAGACCAGCTTTTTTGTCGGTCCTCGGGGGGCATATCGACTTTTGTTTCATATTTATTGACCGCGGCCTTCGGCCTTGGTCAATAAACATGAAACAAAAGACGATATGCTCCCCCTCGGACAGACAAAAAAGCTGGTCTGTCAACAACCCATCAAACATCTTATAATGTCACACAGGACGCTACTGACACACACACCCACGCAAGCGCAATCGCTTCACGCATGTAACACACACACACACACACACACACACACACACACACACACACACACACAGACAAGTATACACGCACGCATGCACGCTCTCTCACTCTCTCTCTCTCTTCTCTCTCTCTCTCTCTCTCTGTCTCTCTCTCTCTCTGTCTCTGTCTGTCTCTCCCGCTCTCTCTCTCACACACACACACACACACACACACACACACACACACACACACACACACACACACACACATACACACATGCGGCTGAACTGGTTATATCAATTTATAAAACTGTTGGCACAGGTTTACCGTCACAGCGATGAGCAAAAGCAGAAGGTGTACATTTTGAAGAGTATACTGTGATCTTTGTGAGCACCGACGCAGATGTAAATGTCAGTAGATATAACAAAATGTACATTTTATAATGACTAACATCCCTGGTTTGTGTATGCGTCATACCTTACCTTTGGTTTACCTTCAGGGCAGCGTTTTAGCACCAGCAGTCGAAAATATGCAATGACCTTCGAAAAGGGGCAAAGACAATAAACAGATCAAAAGTATACATTTTGTATGTGTAGGTTAATACTCTTAACATGATTATCATCTCACACATGTCCTAAATTGGAAATCTCCTGTGAGAACGTAAAGACCCCCCCCCCCCCCCTCCTAGGCTATAAATATCTGTACTCGAAGCAAGCAGAATTTGAAACCGTCGAGCAGTCTTCCGGGGAATTCCGACTTGAAGTAATAGAACTTTTGGTCGACAAAGCCTAGGCCTTTGCAATGAAAGATTGCGTAGATTTTCGCTGTTCTTAAAAATAGCGCCCTACTTTCCGCCTCCTCTACTGCACTTTGAACGCTATAAACATCAGACTGTCATTGAATCTTTTTAAATTTGTTGTTAACAATTACAGCTTTGTATTCCATGTTTATTATTTTTTACGAAGTAATTATAGTAAAATAGTCTTATGTTTCTTATTTGTTCGACCCTCTTAAGATTATGGAGTTTTATGCACTGCCTTTTATAGTTAACTAAACTTTTGAATTTGAAATAGCCCATTGCAGTTGATGTAGGCTTTAAGCTTATTTTAATAGTTTGTCCAGTATTTAATTTAATTCTCTATTTTTGTATGAACTCAAATGTTTAGTGTTCTTAGTATGTCTTGCTAGGCTAAGTTCTATTTAATCAGAGTATGTCTGCGTGTGCTTATACCTAGTGATATTGTAAAGCGCATAGTGCTCTTAGTTATGCGCTATAGAAATCTCCTTAATAAATAAATAAATAAATAAAAGGCGTGCGTTGTCTATTCATCTTTTTTGTGTGCCCACAAACTGTTTTGTTTGCTGCGTTCAAGGTCACCGCGTAGGGCTTAGCACAGGAGCTTGTATCAAATCGCCGGTCGATCATTATTTACAGTCCACTACTACGACATACTACTAGTACTATCGTAGTATATAGTACTAGTAGTATGTCGTAGTAGTGGACTGTAAATAATGATCGACCGGCGATTTGATACAAGCTCCTGTGGGGCTTAGGACAAAAAACAAAACCAAAAGGGTGGGTGGGTGGGGGGCTTTACGTCCTCACAGGAATATTTCCTATTAGGGACATATGTGTGATGATATGCTAAGAATCTTAGGGCTTCCCGGGACCCCAACTTTTAATAACGCAATTTTAGAGGGCCCCAAGAGTCCCAAACGTTCTGTGTCCTGACATACAACACATTGTGGTCGAGAATAGTGTGATATGAAGTGTCCTTTTTACTTGGATTTGATGTCAAGAAAACTCTCTTTATTTATCCGCGGGTACGCGATGCGACGCAGAATGTCTCCAATTTTAAAATCGCTGGCTTCTTTATCAAAATCGAATTTCAAGAAGACTTTTGCACGACTTTTAATACAATATTGAATTCAATTATATTTCTTAAGTTACGCGTTCGAGTAACAAGTTCACACTGGCGTGGCTCTCTCTGGTTTTGTTTCTTTGTATTCACGAAAGAATAATAAAGCGTGTAACCACCTTTGAGCGTTAAGGCCCCCCCCCCCCCCAAAAAAAAAATAGTTGTGGTTACGGTAACATAGCCCAAAAAAAAAATAGGTGTGGTAGGAAGGTAGGCAATCACTTTTTTTTTTAAAACTTTTTTTTCTAATGTGTACAAATTAAACCTACTTGACAGGGAAATAAGTGTGCGACTCGGGCGCTTTCGCTTTCATTGCGTTTTCTGCACTCGTTTTCTTGGGTTTTTTGGACAAATGTAATAAAAAGTTATAGGGTCGGCCCCTAAAAATAGGGTAGGTCGGGTTACCGTAACCACACCTATTTTTGTTTTAGGCCTAAGTTATGCATGCGGCTTCACATTTATGTCAGCTCGAGAAGAGAGAACGCAGTGGTGGGCGAAGAGATGGAAGAAGTAAACATGTCGAGATAAAAAATATCTATATATATATACGACTAGTGTCTGTGTGTGTGTGTGTGTGTAAGTGTTCGCGATGCACGGCCAAAGTTCTCGATGGATCTGCTTCAAATTTGGTGGGCATATTCAGGTACACCCGGGACAGGACACAACCTGGTCGATATTTTAACACGTGCTCTCAGCGCGCAGCGCTGAACCGATTTTGGTTCCACCTCAGCTACCCGGGCCCCCATACCGACACACCAAAGCCGCTAGACCACATCACAACGCCAAAGTTCTCGGTGGATCTTTTTCAAATTTGGACACCGTATTCAGCTACACCCCGGACACAATATCATCGATGAGATATTTCAACACGTGCTCTCAGCGCGCAGCGCTGAACCGATTTTGGTTTTTGTGTTCATTTCACCATTACAAGTAACTCTTCCTTATCTTCTCCAGTGTTTTCCGTTTATCTCCCTTCCTTCGTGTGGCTTCAATCCATATTCCCGTTTCTAAGTTACTATTTTTAGAATGTCACTGCGCTGTCCAGAACGCTTCCCTTGCACCCGTAAGTTGTTCTTACTGTCAAAGTGAAAAGGTCGAATCAATTTATAGCCACGCGAAAAATACACTCTCACCTATATCTATTTATAGATATAGATATACATATATATATACGGCTTCTGTGTGTGTGTGTGTGTTTGTGTGTGTGTGTGGGCAAAAACCTGTGGATTGTAGAGTTCTGTTTGTGATGGGGTCTAGCGGTTTTTGTCTGTCTGTATGTTCTGGCATTTGAGAAGCCACAACAGATAATATAGGGCTAAGAAATAAGCTCTAAAATTCTCAAACCCGTTTGACAGGACTTCGCCTTCAAAGGTGATTGTGGTGAACCGCCACGCTGTCTGTCTCTGTCTCGCGATTCACCCCGGCGAAGCCGGGTATTCCTCTAGTAGTAATATATGTTAACAAGCAGTGCGCGGGATACGCATCACAACCACGTCATTGTGTTATGTCCAGTTTCGTTTTATGAGTGGTCTTGTGTTTGTGATGTTTCTGATTCCTCACTGTTTGTGTACACGCTCGGCTTACCCAAGGTTTTGTGTGTATGCGGTATTGGTAATCTTGTGTGTGCAGTGTGCAAGGTCCTGATCGTATTTTGTTCTTTCTTTTTCTTGAAGCTTTCTCTGAGTAATTGTTTGCACAGGTAAAACGGGCGGTGGAAACATCATGGGATCCCCCACGTTAAATTGGTTCAGCTATCTCTGCAACATACTTCTCCAAACAGTGAGGACTACTTTAAGTTAATTCACACACACTTGCTGTGCCCATTGAAACTGGTCGCCTGTTTGAACATCCGCTAAAAATAGCTGTCCAACAAATTCAAAAGCTATTGGGAAGTTGTAGATTTTGCAAATTGAGTGACACAAATGAAATATTATTCCTGAGCTAAGGAAACAAAATAGAAACAGAACTGCAAAACAAAATAAAAGTAC
Organism: Littorina saxatilis; assembly: GCF_037325665.1. NCBI lineage: Eukaryota > Metazoa > Mollusca > Gastropoda > Littorinimorpha > Littorinidae > Littorina > Littorina saxatilis. The sequence continues at coordinate 18,236,998 of NC_090256.1, read as the reverse complement.
AAAAAACCATCCCCAACCACACACACCAACAAAAAACATACACACACACACACACACACACACACAACCCGGTCCCCCTTTAGTTTAGCCCCGACATGGATTGGAAAGATGGTTGTGAGTATGACGCTTCCTGCGTCGAAAGGATTAATTATTTTCACTAATTCAGACCCCGTTTCCTGAGGATCTTTGTAAACATAATTATGCTCATGTAATCTTTTGGGTTTCAGTCTTGAGAGCGATGGCAATTCAAACCCATCCTCAGTCCTTGCTTTGCCAGTTTATTGCATTATTCTAATATATCACAAGTGGGTATTTTACAGATTTTTTTCTTCTATTTTTTTCTTCTTGTATTTAGGAAATTGTCCGGTATTCTTCGTGTATTGGGGATGAGGGGGTGAGATATCCGAGGCGATTCCAGCGGTGGTAGAAAAGAGTTTATCCAAGAACAAGGGTCAGTTGCACATTAGGTGTACCTTGATCATGGCAAAGGTGTACAGTGCAGTCGCGCTGTGCACAGCAAAGTGAGTGGGTGAAGATAGACCTTCAGCAGACAGGCCTATGTCTGTGTGTGTGTGTACAACCATAGCGTCACCCGAGATTAACCACCCGACAAACAGGAAATCTACCCGCCCCTGCAACCTGGGTGTTATGTTAGCCTATTATTGGCCCCAGCCAGTGCGATCTACCCGTTTCCGCCCACAGGCGCGTGGAGCCGATTGCGCCCGGCTTTTGTTGTTGGGGATTGGCATGAGTAGACTTGGGCAAGGAATGCATTATTCGGTTTCATATATAAACTTACATAAACTTTGATATCCGTGTGCTATGTGCAGACCTTCTAGTGCCGTATCCCACTTCGTGTGTACACGCAAGCACAAGACCAAGTTCGCACGGAAAAGATCCTGTAATTCATGTCCGAGTTCGGTAGGTTATAGAAACACACAAATACCCAGCATGCTTCCCCCGAAAGCGACGTATGGCTGCCTGAATGGCGACAAGCTTGGTAACACGAAATGTACGAAATGTACCCACCATTGTTCGTCTCTCTGTACCTGTGACAAAGTAAGCCGGGCCAAACGGCAAAACAGCTCAGTATACTAAGGCAGGTAGGCCCCATTCTTCGAGTCTCTGCTAGTTTCCTGCAATATGACGACCCGGTCATAATGCCAGCCACCGACACACACACCGCTCAGACAGCCAGGCTCTTACAGGCTTTGCAGGCTGCAGGCTGGATTCTTTCCGGGTCGCTGAATGCCAGAAAAGAACGGAAAGAGTTTTGCGGATTTGTGACCCTGAGCTTTCGACAAAACACGGCGGATTAGGACGCAGTGCGCCGTGTTGTTCATGTTGGATCAACTTACCTCACGTTTCGCTCCGTTTCCGCTCCCACTTGTTCAACTTTTTCCGGTGTTGAGTCAATGTTTTAATTGAGGATTATCGGCATTTGCTAATCACAAATACGCATTAGCGAGTGTACACTGGCACGGATTGGAAAGCTCACCGTAGTCGAATTATTTGACGTTGTAACAAAAGCTCTGACTTAAAATCCTGTGTATGCAACTTTGTTCGTGGTTTGTAGGGAGGCGCACATGCGTCGCATATTATATTTTTCAGGTTATTGTCACCGTGACAATACAGTTATTGTTATTGTTATTGAGACTGCAGCAGGCACACACAGACTTAAAGGCATGTTAAAGGCACGCATGTTCGTACACTGACAACACAGGGACAAGCAGACAGACAGACACACGCAACTGAGCACATACACACAGACGCACAAAGCATGCACACACACTGGCACACACTCTAACAAACGCGCACGTGCACACACACACACACACACACTAACACACTAACACACTAACACACACACACTAACACACACATACAAATCTGCTCAACATTCCAGCATGATCGTTCAGCTTATTCTGCAAGATATTATCAGCATTTTTGACAAAAGAATCCTTTTTATGTGGCCGACAGTATCTCTTGCGCGTTGTCTTCAGATTCAGCTTCAGCCAATTCACAAGCAAATCACAAGCAATTCACAACCAATTTACAACCAATTTACAACCAATTCACAAGCAATTCACAACCAACTTGTGTTGGATAGAAGTCGCTTAGAACAGTCCCGAGTTTCAAATTACTTCGTACTAGCATAACATCGCCAGAAATCGACCATTGGGTCTTAAGCTAGGTGCAGCTGGCCTGTCTTGGGACAGATGGGGATCATTGACTGGGACCATGCCGTCTGGTGGGACTTCACGGTGGTCAGGGCGGCTGATCTATGATGCCGCTCGTTTATGTCTTGACAGTATGACCAGGTGTTAATTTATGATACCTGTCCACTCGCCGTGGGCCGCGTTGCGCTGTCCCTGGGGATGGGGGGTGAGAGTGGACAATGTCCGTGGCTTTACTGCCCTCCGGTCAGCGTCACTCTGCTTTCTTTTGATCGGCGTGCACACCCTGACCGCCTCGGTAGTCGCGTCCTTCACTGGCCGTTGTGATGACACATTTACCTCTCGATGACCGTTACGACATTACAGCTACCCCCCCCCCCCCCACCCCACCCCTTCATACGTCTCTCTCTCTCTGTCTCTGTCTGTCTCTCTGTCTCTGTCTCTGTCTCTGTATGTCTCTCTCTCTCTCTCTCTGTCTCTGTCTCTGTCTCTCTCTCTCTCTCTCTCTCTCTCTCTCTAGAGTAGCCCCTCTCTGGGCGAGGGCTGGTTGAAAAGAAGCTTATTTGTATTGCTTATGCCACAACCCTCGTAAAATAAAATTTTATTTTATTTTATTTAATCTCTCTCTCTCTCTCTCTTTCTCTCTCTCTCTCTCTCTCTCTCTCTCTCTCTCTTTCTCTCTCTCTCTCTCTCTCTCATCTCCTCATCTCTCCCTCCATTGCTATCTCTCTCTTTCTCTCTCTCTCTCTCTCTCTTGCTCTCTCCCCCCCCCCTTCCACCTACTGATTGTTGTATCGACACATCCACTTCCCTCTCCTCTCCCGGACTCTCGCTAACCGTGATAAGAGCACAAGTATCTCTGCACCCTCCCCCCCCCCCCCCCGCCTACCCACTCCCTATCTCCATCTCTTGCCATCTAACCCCCCCCCCCCCCAACTGACCGTCATATCATCACAGGCATCCTCCAGCACACACACACCCCTGCCAGCCACTGATTAATTGTTATAGCGTCACAGACACACACACACTAACACCCGCCGCCACCACCACCACCACACTGAACGTTATAACATTACAGACATCTTTTCCCTCTTTCTCTACCCCTACCCCCTCCCTCTCCGTTGTCAACTGTCAAAGACACCCCTCCCCCCCCCCCCCACCAATCCCACTCCCCTTTCTTCCACCCTTACACTGACTGCTTGTTACACCTGTTATCGCTCTCATTGCTTTGTGTGCACACGTTGCCCTGGCAGGTGGCAGGTGAAAGTCGCCTTTCGTGTTGATTAGCAAGAAGCGCTTGACCATTCTGTCCGTGCTGTGTCCATCGAGTCAGACTGACCCTGGGTAACATCCCAGTGTCCAGCTGTCCAAAGCGCCGTCAATGACCAGTACTTGGTGTCCAGCCACAGAGTTCAATGACACGAAACCCATTCACCCACACACCCACACCCATGGGGCGAAGTTAGCAATTCTGCGTTGTGTTAATGAAGGTACTGAATGATTGAGAATATTGAATCCTCTTCGAAATAGGGGGTGATGGGGGCGGGACAATGACAAAGACACTTCTGTATTTTACGAGGGTGACAGAATAGGAGGTGGGAGGTTGCCTTACACGCTTTATCGCCCTATAGGCCGTAAAATACGACATTCATAGGCTTCATATTGATTGATTGATTTCTCAATGACAGTGTTTCACGGCCGTTGATTGACAAAGATAACAACATGATTCAACTTTCTCTCGTTATAAGGAATACGTGCATGCAGGAATTCTCAAGAAAATATCATAATGCTGCACCACTACTCATATTTTACGCCTTTTTTTATAAACAAAAAAGGCAAAGCCGTCACTGCTCCCGTTCGAAAACAACAGCTCAATTCACGGCTGTTTGGACGCTTTTAAGCCTGATTGTAGTAACTGGAAACCCAGAAAACTCTCACACACACACACACACACACACACACACACACACACACACACACACAACCACCGCACATCCCCACCCCCAACACACACATATCGAGAAGGCTCAGTCAGTGACAACCTCAAAATACCTCCCAAAAAGCCAGCTAGCCCATTTAGTGCATTGGCTAAGCTTAGCTATTGCTGTAGTACCTGCGACCTACTGTGCGGTGTCCTATTGATTTGCCATTTGGTGTGTTTCACGTGCCCAAAGACAACACAGCACATCGCGTCACCCATTACCTGACGGCACTTTGCGTCAATAATTCACAACTAGGTCAATCCTTCACTGTTAAAGCGCCTGTCACCATTTTTCAAGAAGTTTGAAAGCATCATCGTTAAACAGGTTTTTCTTAAAGGCACACACAGCTTTACGTAAACCATCAGTTTTGGGTCACAGACACTGTCAGGCTTTTAAACACAGTACAAATTAAACACCCTTTCGTTTAAACACTCACCGCTTGAAAACATCCTAGGTGCCCTCCGTACAGAGTGGGCATTTTTCAAAGAATGCATTTTGGCGTGGCCAGCCGGATTTACAATGAGACACATCCCGGAACCCCGGAAGCAGGTGACGCAAGGTCGTGTTTCCTGTAGCAGACGAATTTTCTGCATACTGCTTGCGTCTTTAACGCCAACCGCCGCTGATAAGTTCGTGTGACTCGCAGTCGTTTGTTGCATTTTTTTTTTAGATTCAGAGGTACAAAATTACGTGCTATTGCAGATACAGCGAGTCACATTGAAATCACAAATTGACGACTAGATTGTGAAAAAAGGACAGTGGGTGACATGGGTCGACGATGGCTCAGGGGTAAAATAAACCACAAAATCTGGTGTGTGGTTTACGCAAGCTAAATAGCCATTCAAACGAACTGTGTCATTTAATGCTGTTGAATGCTATTGCAAGTGTGTTCCTTAAAGGCACAGTAAGCCTCCCGTAAACCATCACAGAGCTCCCCGAGCGTCTAAATACAGTACAAGCATACTTCCATTTGAACGCTCACCGAACGGGAACATCCTGGCTGCTTTCTGTCGAGCGTGAGACATTTTCCAAGAATTTATTTTCGTAGACTTGTTCCGTTAACAACAACGGCGCCTCGTTTTTGCGCTAGACCTAACTTTTAAAATCTAAATAATAAATTGACAGCTTGTTACACAAACATTCTTTAATCATAAAAGAATTCGTTTTTCATCAAGACAAGATCAGAACAATTCGAAGTTGTGAAAGTTTAAAAAAAGAAAAGCCCGGAAGCAGGGTCACGCAAGGGTCGTAGCAGACGACGGCCAAGTTTATCAGTGCAAATCGCCGTTCCTCTCAACAGTCAAAAGCCATCGCTAGAGTTCTTGTGAACCACAGCCGTTGTTTCGTGCATAAAAAAAACGTGCTATTGTAGATAAGCTCACGTCGAGTCGCATTCAAATGACTAACTATGACGACTGCATTGTGAAAAGGGAAAACTGGATCACACGGGTTCACGATGGCTCAGGGGTAAGATAAACCACGCAAAAATAAATTCTTTGAAAATTGTTCGCTCTTTACGGAGGGCACCTAGGATGTTCTCAATTGGTGAGTGTTTAAATGAAAGGGTGTTTGTACTGTGTGTAAAAGCCTGACCGTATCTGTGATGGTTTACGGGAGGCTTACTCTGCCTTTAAGGTTAGAACTGCTTTTTTCGTGAGAAGATTTGGTTTAAACATAAGTTTATTTTAACAAAAGTTAAATCATGACATGTATACAAAAATACACAGGTAACAGCGTGAGAAGATTTAAATCGTTCTGTAAACCATTTGAGGCAGACTGGGCCTTTAACTGGACTTGATATTTGGTCGATGAAGGTTTATCGTTTATCTTATTCCTGGTCTAGGTTATGCTTGTTCACTGTCAGGAATTCCTTCGGCGGTTATTGCTGCAGAGTAAAAAATATCGTTGCAGAAACAATCTGGGTGTAAAGGGGCAGGACTGGTTAAAATCTCAAACCAATCTCAATTTCAACCATACCGACTCAGCGCTTGGTTCCAACTCAGTTGGGCGCTTTCTCGTGCACACCACAGCTGATGTCCCAGAACATTCTTTTTTCAACGACCCAAACCAGGGGTGAATAAGAACAAAAACACCAGTCTGCTGTGAATGTGTACATGCTCATGTTATGTCATCTGTTCGGCTGCTTTTTAAACCCCGTTTATACCGCGGTATATTCGAGGGGGGGGGGGGGGGAGGTGGGTGTATAGCCAATTGGTTTCACTTTGTCTGTTGGTTTGTCCGTCTGTTTTGTCCGCACTTAGATCTCTGGTGTTTATAGGTCGATTGAGCTGGAATATGGTGTTTACCCTTTTTACGTATAGTCAAGTTTTGACTAAATGTTTTAACATAGAGGGGGAATCGAGACGAGGGTCGTGGTGTCTGTGTGTGCGTGTGTGTGTGTAGAGCGATTTAGATTAAACTACTGGACCGATCTTTATGAAATTTTACATGAGAGTTCCAGGTATGATATCCCCGGACGTTTTTTTCATTTTTTCGATAAATGTCTTTGATGACGTCATATCCGGCTTTTTGTAAAAGGTGAGGCGGCACTGTCACACCCGCATTTTTCAATCAAATTGATTGAAATTTTGGCCAAGCAATCTTCGACGAAGGCCGGACAATGTGCAGATTTGATGCAGCACAAACAGTCGAGAAACTGATGAAAACAGTGAGAGCATTCGGGACACACACAAAAACGCCTACGCACGCACGCGCACACACATGCACAAACAGACATACATACATACATACAGACAGACAGACAGACACACACACACACACACACGCACATACACACGCGCGCGCACACACGCACGCACGCACGCACGCACTCACACACACACACACACACACACACACACACACACACACATACACACGCGCGCGCACACACGCACACATACATACGAGCGCACGCACGTATTCTCAGCATAACACACACAGACACACACACACTGACACACACACTGACACACACACGCGCGCGCGCGCACACACACACACACTCACATACGAGCGCACGCACGTATTCTCAGCATAATAACTCTATCGTTACTCTATTTTCTACACAACGTTAATTTGTTCATCGTCGTGTAGTCGTTCTCGTTGATTCGTATAATTCATCGTTCCAAGGATGTCCCCAACCGTGAGATCAGAGAGTAGACCTATAAACACGCCGTGCGGTACAGTGTTGAGACGCCTGGAACTAAAGGAGGAAAGAAGACTTCTGTGCGGTGAATATTCATCACAACGTGTACCATTAGTCGCGCTACCTGTCCGCTTCCTGTGACTCACGACCACGTGTCACTGCAGGTGTCACTTGGCACCTGACATGGTAAACATGTTGTGACGGAAAGTTGTGTCTTCCTTTCTGCTATTTGGTTGTTCTTTTTTCTTGTTAATTTTTGAATAAAAAACCGTTTAATTGCGACAACAAAAAACGATTCAGGCACACAGAAGAACAAACAAGTCGCGTAAGGCGAAAATACAATATTTAGTCAAGTAGCTGTCGAAGTCACATAATGAAACTGAACGCAATGCAACTCAGCAAGACCGTATACTCGTAGCATCGTCAGTCCACCGCTCATGGCAAAGGCAGTGAAATTGACAAGAAGAGCGGGGTAGTAGTTGCGCTGAGAAGGATAGCACGCTTTTCTGTACCTCTCTTCGTTTTAACTTTCTGAGCGTGTTTTCAATCCAAACATAGCATATCTATATGTTTTTGGAATCAGGAACCGACAAGGAATAAGATGAAAGTGTTTTTAAATTGATTTCGAAACATTAATTTTGATCATAATTTTTATATTTTTAATTTTCAGAGCTTGTTTTTAATCCGAATATAACATATGTATATGATTTTGGAATCAGAAAATGATGGAAAATAAGATGAACGTAAATTTGGATCGTTTTATAAATTTTTATTTTTTGTTACAATTTTCAGAGTTTTAATGACCAAAGTCATTAATTAATTTTTAAGCCACCAAGCTGAAATGCAATACCGAAGTCCGAGCTTCGTCGGAGATTCCTTGACCAAAATTTCAACCAATTTGGTTGAAAAATGAGAGCGTGACAGTGCTGCCTCAACTTTCACGAAAAGCCGGATATGACGTCATCAAAGACATTTATCAAAAAAATGAAAAAAACGTCTGAGGATTTCATACCCAGGAACTCTCATATCAAATTTCATAAAGATCGGTCCAGTAGTTTAGTCTGAATCGCTCTACACACACACACACAGACACACACACACACACACACACACGCACGCACACACGCACGCACATACACCACGACCCTCGTTTCGATTCCCCCTCGATGTTAAAACATTTAGTCAAAACTTGACTAAATGTAATCATCATGTGACCAGTTTGTTTTGTTTAGAGTACATGTATGAACACGTCAGTGTTAACACAGAAGTGTTCCACTGTAACAAGATTTGAACACTTTGTGACATAGTGCAAAGCTCTACTGGCAAAAGTAGCACACATAGTGTTCAACAGTGAATACATGAACATTTCGTGAACGCTATGTGTGCCTCTTTTGCCAGTAGAACTACGTTCTCTGCCACAAGTCGAACACTTCTCTTTAGAGTCAACAAAATGAATAAAAATAATTAGAGGGAAAACAATTTTAACCTCAACCTTTGATCCATCCTAGCTCTCTTTCTGTTGTTCCAACCGTGGCCGTAAAACCACCACCTTTCTCCTTTACTCACCATTATTTTATAATCAAAATACGCATGATTTATGCTGTTGAGTTTTCTGTCTGGCCAAATGCTGTTTTCCAAACAAAGCGTTTCATAACCTGTTTTTAGTACTTGTACAACATGCTTTCTTCTTTCACTAATACAGTGAAATCATGAATACTTGGTGCTTCGTGACAGCTGTCACACACACACACACACATACACACACATACACACACATACACACACACACACACACACACACACACACACACACACACACAGGCGCTAGGAAAAGAAATTACTTCCCCGTACGCACTAAAGATCAATAAAAATAACATACACATTAAGAAAAGTATGTGCATATGCATTAATTAATAGGCGCAGTCTTCCTCGTGTTAACGATCCGGATCACCATCTCAGATCTGCCAGAGATGTTACTGTGGAGAAAAGCGACTACATGAATATTTTTTTTTGTCTTTTCTCCATATGCAATTTTCTTCTTAAAGTTTATAGAGTGAGGAAGAAGAGAAAGTGTAGAGAGCAGAATATATTATCTAGGTTAGTATCGAAACGGTGTGGAATTAAGATTCACACTCTAAAATCATATTTGTTCTTTCCCCTAGTAAATTGTTCGGAGATAAGGATGATATAGTACTTTTCTATTGCTCTCTTGCGGTAGAATTAATTGGTTAAATTGGTTTTGACACGATGGCGCCGGCTTGACTGACGGGATATGAACCCTAGGTCACTAAATCGCTACGGCTTAATTTTGAGCACGTGGACCGCCCGCGAAAGCATTGTTTTTCGACATCCAACTCTCACCTTTCCCCCCCCCCCCCCCAACCCTCCTTTCCAGCTTGACTTGATTCTTTACTTCCATGTTGAATAATACTTGGTACACACAGACGAACACACACGCACACACTCTCTCTCTCTCTCTCTTTCTCTCTCTCTCTCTCTCTCTCTCTCTCTCTCTCTCTCTCTCTCTCTCTCTCTCTCTCTCTCTCTCTTTCGTCTTTTATGTAGCTTTTACATGTATATCATTCTTTCTTTTACCCATGTATTCAATATAAACATGTAGTCTGTATTCATTTGTTTAGTAGAATGTAGATTTTATGTTTATCATCTACATATGAGAAGCCTGTTCAATATACACTGTGTTTGATTGTGGTTAACTTGTAACTGCATACGGTGTTTGGTGTAACATGACTATTTTGCGAGGTAATAGTCAGAGGTTTTGCACTTTGTTCACCGTATTGATAACCAATGAGTGTTTGGTATCAAACGATGCGTCGTAGAATTTCCATTTTATTGATGTATATCTTTATAGCGTTTTTGATGTAGTTTTCTTAGTACAGGAGTTTTTGTGTATGTTTGAGGGGTTTTAACTGTAGCTTGTATGGAGACTGATACCAGCCTCGAAACTCTCCCCCCTCCCTCCCCATTTTGTTATGTGATCCCAGTGCGACGTTTTCATTGGTTCCTTAGCTGTGACGTCAGGGACAGTCATGGAAGGTATATAAGCTGTTAGTTTTCAAGGTTCGGGGGAGTCTTGGCAACCAACCTGGCTTAAGTGTCTAAATGGTATACCGGACTTCCCACTTAGAGTTACAGCATTGCTTCTGTGCCTGTGGAAAAGGTTGTGGGAGGCAACCTTAGTACCGAACGGTTGTGGGATGTTCCCAACCTAGTACAAAGTATTTGTTGTTATCTCTAAAACTGTCCTCCGGAGTTTTGGCAACCAACCTGGCTTAAGTGTCTAAATGGTATACCGGACTCCGCCCTGTGGACTGAACTGACAGGGTTAACAAAAAACGTTCCGCAGTCCCAGGTTACCACACGGCGAGTAAAGTGGCGTCGCTTTACTCTTTTACTTTATTTTTACTCAGGCCCCGAACCTCTGCCCAAATTTTCAGCCATTTTAGGACATAGGATATTGCTTTCAGTAGCGTATTTTGCTAAGGGTACCTACGGGTCATGCCCAAATTTTCAGCCATTTTAGGACTTAAAATATTTTTCGAGTAGTAGGAAAATTACAGGAATAGAGTGAACCAATGTACAGATATATTTTCTGAAAAGAACTACGCCTTGTATTGAGTTGTTTTTATGATTTGTTTTGATGCAATACAATTTTGAACTTTACCTGCCTCTTCTTGAGTTTATATTCTGTGTGTCTGTTTGTCCTGTCGTGTGATTGCCATCCTGACAAATGACCTTCAAACACGAATAACATCTAAGACACAGACACAGACAGTTAGAGTTAATGTGAAGCTAAGACCGCTCGGCTTTACAAATGGTGTCAGAAGTGGGATAAAGATTGGTTCACTGTGGTTTTGGTAGCTTCCGATTTATTTTTACTTAGAGAGAGAAGATCCCTTCCCATCCCTTTGTTTTTATTTTATTTTTCTCAGTCGCTTAGCCAGTGACTGTTTATTTTTCTGGACTGCTGCGAAGCAAGATGTCTGACCTTGGTTCACAAGAAGACCTGCGGGCGTCAGGCGGTACTGACGACAAGGGTCGTCGCCTACCTCCGTTGGACAGCGGGATCGAACTGACTGGCAGGGCTGTACCACAACAGACGCTTGCCTCGGCGAGGGATGACCGTCACGGCGGGGCGTTCGACCGGACTCGCAGAGACGAGGAGATCGCTTGGGGCAGCAGAACGGGACTCCTCGCCGATGACTGGGTGGAGGCCGAGACGCTTCTCGCCGGAACTACTGGGCAAGGATCGCCGATGAGAGAACAGGGTGGCCAACTCCCTGGTTACCCATTCTCTCGACGGGACAACTGGACAGACTACACATCTCATCGACGGATGGAGAGGATCGTCCCTCTCATCGTCTCCTTTCGCCAATACGGGCGCGGGGAAGCGAGCTCCTTGACTATGATTCTCCTCAACGCCAGGGGGAGTCACTTCATCGTTTCGCTTCGCCCACAGGACGGGAGACTAGGAGCACAGGCCCTGATCGCCCTCACAAAGACGTTTCTTCACATCATTGGGCTTCGCCGACACGTCATTACATCGATCGACCAATGAGGGATTGGGGTGGCCAGAATCTTGGCTTCCCACATCATCTGCGGGAGACAGCTCCGGTGGAGCGAAGCACCAACAGAAAACCACCTAACTTCGACGGAAAGTCAAGCTTCGGGGACTTCCGGGTCCAATTTGAGATCGTGGCAAAAATGAACGGTTGGTCACAAGGGAGATGTGCAATGGAGATGGCTGCGTCTCTCAGGGACCAAGCCGTTTCCGTGTTGACGCTACTTGACCCTGACATGAGGGGAGACTACAGAGCTCTGGTCGACGCACTTGAATCAAGATTTGAATCACGTCATCAGACAGAAATGCATAGAGCGTCGCTCCGCAACAGAACCCGCAAAAGAGGAGAGTCCTTGTCAGCTTTGGCCCTGGACCTGAAGGGGATGACCAGGAGAGCTTACCCCACCGCCAGAGGCGAGCTCTGGGAACAGTTGACTGTGACAAGCTTTCTGGATAGCTTGGCCGACGGCGACATGGAGTGGGCCGTTCTTCAAGGAAAGCCGACTACGGTAGAAGAGGCGGTCACTCTGGCGACTCAGTTTGAGTCATTCAAGAAAGCTTGGTCCAGACGGCGGGAAAAAGACGAACCAGAGCTCTATCTCGTCCACGAGAAGACAAACGCCAAGGACAACACTACGAAAGATAAAGACAACAGACGCAAATGCTATTTCTGTAACAGCCCTCTGCACCTGATCGAGAATTGTGCCGAACGGATCGAAGGACTGAGGAGAACACAACTGCAGGCACAGGGACGTAACCGGAACTCGGGAAACGAGCAATAGTCGACACCGGAGGTCACATGTCGGCTGGAGAAGAAGAAGACGAACGACCTGACATTGAACACGGATCAGGCAAGAAGCACACCAACGCAGACGCCCTGTCTTGACGCCCGTGTCACCAGGAAGACTGCAACCATTGCGAGAGAAAGGATCGAAGAACAGGCGGCATTTCTGCGGGCAGTGCATGACATCAGACAAACTTCAAGCAACAGAAAAGGGGACCCAGACAGAGCCTGAGGTGGGGATGGATCACGAAATGACGAGTGTAGAGCTAGAGTCAGACAACAGCGAAAGGAGAGACAGCAGACCTACGTCATCGCCTGCTGGAGAGACTGAGATTTGACCATTAGAGGAGACTGAGGGGTTCACGATGGAGTAGACAGCGTCTGGCCAGAGCTGTTGAAACATTTGGTTTTTTTCTTGTTGCAACAACTTACTACAGAAGAGTCATATACACTCTGCCATGGGTGTAGTCCTACAACCTGCGGGGGATTGGATTGGGAACCGTCTTGACCTGGTGTCACACTAGGTGGCACTGGCGGGTATGGTACGGAAGACCTACCAGAGGGCAGGCAAGGCAAGCATAACCGAAAGAGCGGTTTGAGCGGCGTGTGCTGGACCTATGCGGCCACATAGGTCGGGTGGGCTGATCAACTGGAGAGCTAAGTGCATCCAGCAGCGAGGGAGCCTGAGAGATGGACTTCTCGGAAGGGGACTTAGATTACAACGAGGGGTCCCGAAGACACGCATCGGTCACCAATTCATGAACTTATTGCAGAGACCGAGAAGGTTGTCAAAGAAAGGAACACAGAACCTCAAATCTCTTCGAAAATCATTATTAGAATCTACGGTGGCAGTCAGCGACACCACTACCTCCGTCCCGATGAAGACACGGTGGTCGACCTGGGATGCCAGCTGCGTCTCGGCGTTAAACGGTGTTCCAGCTGGGGGTCGTCCGGGGGCGGATGTTTCACCGAGGTCGACGCTTTTGCAGTGACAGAAACGACAGAGGAAGCTGTCTGGCGCCGCGAGAACGCGCCAGTCGATGTTGATGTCGTTGCTGTGACGGAGGTAGCTGTCTGGCGCCGCGAGGACGCGCCAGCCGATGTTGATGTCGTTGCTGTGACGGAGGGAGCTGTCTGGCGCCGCGAGGACGCGCCAGCCGATGTCGACGCCGATGCTGTGACGAGATGACGTCAGAGTGACGTAACATCCTCGTCGTCAACGCCGCATCCGTGATGTCGCCGCAACTCCAACAACGATGACGTCAACGATTGAAGGTTTTATTATTTAGAGCATCAAAGACATTGAGTTAATTAGTTACATGAGTCATGTAGGATTGTTTTTAAAAGAAGAAAGAGACAGACATTAGATGAGTTATTGCGCCGTGTGTGTGTTTCAAAGATAATGGGGGCAGATGTGAGTGTACACTTACGACCGGTAAGAATACACATTTTGTCTTTTTATTCTGTTAATTGTTTCTGGTATTTGTTGAAATGTTGAACATAAATAAGTTTGACCGGTTGTCCTCTCTTTTATATGTTGCTGTGAAGTTTGGTTCCGCGATGTCATGGTTTCTGAATGTATTGCGAAACCAACCACGGCGAGGTAAATCGGTGTGTGGTTGTGTTTTTTTTTGTTTAAATGGAACAGAAGACTAGAGTGGAAAGTCTAACGTTCTTTTATAACAATTTTGTGTCACTATAACAGTTTTTTTGTTTTCGTTGTTTTTACTGTAACCTGTCGCGAAGAATCCAAATTATTTCGACGTTTTTTTTAACTTCCCTCCTTTTGGTGTCGGCGTAAGAAGCAATAATCGCATAATTTTACTATTTTTTTGTAACAATATATTGTTTTCTTTTTCTGCTTGCAATTTATAATGATAATAGAACTGACAAGCTGAGAGAGTTGTTTTTATTTGGTTTGGGCCAAATTCACCATTTTTTTGAGTTGGAATCCAATAAGAACGGACAGAGTTTGTTGGTTCGGCGTTACTAATGGTGTTTCTAACGCAAATCTTATCCTTTCGCTCGTTTTTTACATTTGGTGTCAGAAGAAAAAGAAGGATATTGGTGTTTCACTGGTTTTCTGTAAATATGATTTTTGCTTGTTGTAAAAGGATGAGTACTTATAGTGTTTGGTGTATACTTAGCAGCAGGACTATATTTTTGCTTTTGCTTTAAGAAGTTTTAATACCCTCGGTCATTTTCAGTTTGAGGGCAAACTGTTTTTGTGGAGGGGGGCATTGTGGAGAAAAGCGACTACATGAATAATTTTTTTTGTCTTTTCTCCATATGCAATTTTCTTCTTAAAGTTTATAGAGTGAGGAAGAAGAGAAAGTGTAGAGAGCAGAATATATTATCTAGGTTAGTATCGAAACGGTGTGGAATTAAGATTCACACTCTAAAATCATATTTGTTCTTTCCCCTAGTAAATTGTTCGGAGATAAGGATGATATAGTACTTTTCTATTGTTCTCTTGCGGTAGAATTAATTGGTTAAATTGGTTTTGACACGATGGCGCCGGCTTGACTGACGGGATATGAACCCTAGGTCACTAAATCGCTACGGCTTAATTTTGAGCACGTGGACCGCCCGCGAAAGCATTGTTTTTCGACATCCAACTCTCACCTTTCCCCCCCCCCCCCCCCCCAACCCTCCTTTCCAGCTTGACTTGATTCTTTACTTCCATGTTGAATAATACTTGGTACACACAGACGAACACACACGCACACACTCTCTCTCTCTCTCTCTTTCTCTCTCTTTCTCTCTCTCTCTCTCTCTCTCTCTCTCTCTTTCTCTCTCTCTCTCTCTCTCTTTCGTCTTTTATGTAGCTTTTACATGTATATCATTCTTTCTTTTACCCATGTATTCAATATAAACATGTAGTCTGTATTCATTTGTTTAGTAGAATGTAGATTTTATGTTTATCATCTACATATGAGAAGCCTGTTCAATATACACTGTGTTTGATTGTGGTTAACTTGTAACTGCATACGGTGTTTGGTGTAACATGACTATTTTGCGAGATAATAGTCAGAGGTTTTGCACTTTGTTCACAGTGTTGATAACCAATGAGTGTTTGGTATCAAATGATGCGTCGTGGAATTTCCATTTTATTGATGTATATCTTTATAGCGTTTTTGATGTAGTTTTCTTAGTACAGGAGTTTTTGTGTATGTTTGAGGGGTTTTAACTGTAGCTTGTATGGAGACTGATACCAGCCTCGAAACTCTCCCCCCTCCCTCCCCATTTTGTTATGTGATCCCAGTGCGACGTTTTCATTGGTTCCTTAGCTGTGACGTCAGGGACAGTCATGGAAGGTATATAAGCTGTTAGTTTTCAAGGTTCGGGGGAGTCTTGGCAACCAACCTGGCTTAAGTGTCTAAATGGTATACCGGACTTCCCACTTAGAGTTACAGCATTGCTTCTGTGCCTGTGGAAAAGGTTGTGGGAGGCAACCTTAGTACCGAACGGTTGTGGGATGTTCCCAACCTAGTACAAAGTATTTGTTGTTATCTCTAAAACTGTCCTCCGGAGTTTTGGCAACCAACCTGGCTTAAGTGTCTAAATGGTATACCGGACTCCGCCCTGTGGACTGAACTGACAGGGTTAACAAAAAACGTTCCGCAGTCCCAGGTTACCACACGGCGAGTAAAGTGGCGTCGCTTTACTCTTTTACTTTATTTTTACTCAGGCCCCGAACCTCTGCCCAAATTTTCAGCCATTTTAGGACATAGGATATTGCTTTCAGTAGCGTATTTTGCTAAGGGTACCTACGGGTCATGCCCAAATTTTCAGCCATTTTAGGACTTAAAATATTTTTCGAGTAGTAGGAAAATTACAGGAATAGAGTGAACCAATGTACAGATATATTTTCTGAAAAGAACTACGCCTTGTATTGAGTTGTTTTTATGATTTGTTTTGATGCAATACAATTTTGAACTTTACCTGCCTCTTCTTGAGTTTATATTCTGTGTGTCTGTTTGTCCTGTCGTGTGATTGCCATCCTGACAAATGACCTTCAAACACGAATAACATCTAAGACACAGACACAGACAGTTAGAGTTAATGTGAAGCTAAGACCGCTCGGCTTTACAACAACAGTCGTCCAGTCAGACACAGCATCTGAAAAAAAAGAATTGAAAAAATTAAAATTAAAATAAAAATAAATAAATGAAATGACGGCTGTTTTCCCATTGGTCCTATCTCCTGAGCAGTTCAGGGCAAGAGCAATCAAGTTTTCGGGATATACTTAGGTCTCAGTGTTTGCTAGAAATAGACAAAAAATGGAATTTTAGAACGTGACTTGGAAGCTAAGTGATATCAACGTAGCAATGTTTGGCGTAACAGCGAAGCAAATTCTCTTAAAATGTAACATGCTATGCCGTAATACCCCTGTCACACTCATGGCGTTCCCGCGGCGTTGTAAATTTTTCAGAGCGCCGTGGGATCGCAGGAAAATTCTGCGATTGACTGCGCTCTCACGGCGTGCTAGGAGTCACTGCGCGTCCACGGCGTGTCGATTAAGCGGAAGTGTGTGTACACGACAGGGGAGTGTACTCTGCGTTATGGGGTTGGCTCACAACGCACTGTCAACTTCCTGCAAACGCCGGCCCCCGTAGCGCAGTGGTTAGCGCATCGGGCTGCGGGCCGGGAGGTCATGGGTTCGAATCCCATCAGGGTCATGTGGGTTTTTCGGGCTACGGTCGGCTCCTACCCAGAGTGGAAGTGCTATGGTTCCTATGGGAAGGCTGGGATCACACAGTCGAGTGTCATTCACTTAACGAATGCGACTTTGAGGGTGCTCAGGTTCTGTATACCTGACCAACACCGCAGGTGCGGCAGTTCTCGGGCCTGGTTGACGCCAGGATATATTATGACAGTAAGCGTAGAGTGCTGCCCTGTCACGTAGTCTCAAAATCCAAATTGGAAATCCAAAGCATCATCATTATAATCATCCTCATCTCATTAATCATCCAAAATATAAATTGTCCTTGCTCTTGTGGCCCTTCATGCCCGGAGCTCTCATGGTGACCTTGATCTCAGTGTTCCTGTTCGATCCTTCCCTGAATAGTAGTTCTGCTGTCAGTCTTCAACGCGTGACGTTCTGGGGGGTCGACGGAGGGCAGGGACGTGGTGGCGGTCTGCTCTCTGGAGGGGACGCTCACTCAGTCTGGCTCCGCGACTTAAAAGTCAATGTCGTTAGTAGGGTGCATAGTAGGTAGTGGGATGCGTCCGTTAGCTCGGGACAGACCCACTACTGAACACCGTCGAAGTGACTCAGCAGAAGTGCAGTGTCATCTTCCGAGGGTAGCCTACCGCAGCGACCCGACATCCCCCCCCTGGAGCGTCTGTAAAATCGACAAGTCTGGCAGCGGAACGAAATTCAGAGGTGGTTGGAGCAGTGAGTGCAGGGACGGGGCGGTGTGAGAGCACAACGGGACAAGGAACAGGTGTAAAGACGAAAAAAACACAAACAAAAACAACAACACCTTTCTGCAAACGCCCTGCCAACGCTGACGGACGCTGTAGAAGCGCAGTGACATCCCCAAGGACTCCGTGAGGTCATCGTGGAAACGCCCTGCAAACGCTGATGGACGCGGTAGAAGCGCAGTGACATCTCCGTGAGGTCTCCGTGCAAGCGCCGCCGGCTACCACTGCGTCCCTACTGCGCGCCCACGGAGCTCTTGTGGCGCGGTAGGAGACCTTACTGAGCTGCTACGGCGACCCTATGGCGTTCCTATCACGCGCATACAGAACGCCGAGCGACGGCGCGTACGTTGTGCATGCTCTTGGCGACTCCAATGCGTCAATTGGAGATGCCACCGCGTTGCTCCGGCGCTGTAGGAGACCCTACTGCGCGCACCTCGGCGTTCTTCATTTTCTTGGACGCCGCGGGGACACTGTGAGGACGCAGCCTTAGTATAGTGGGACAGGGGTATAAGCATAAGCTCTGCAAATCTAAGCAAAACCAACTGACACTTACCTGAAGTTGTCGACCACTCAGACACGTGATGCTGACGGTAAGCACGATGAAGAGACACAGGATGAAGTTGAGGCGGACGATGTGGTACACTGACGTCAGATTCCTGCAGAAGAACAAACAAACAACTAAAGAATCTGAGAGTCAAAGACCCCTTTCTTCCCGTTTCACGGCGAATTTGCGTCAGTATCAAGAAAATGACACGCTTCAGTTACCCTCTAACTGTAACTCTTGATGTGGTGCACGGACGTCAGATTCTTGAAGAAAAAACAAACAACTAAAGAATCAGGGTATAAAAGATCCCTGTCTTCTTCTCGTTTCACGGCGAATTTGTGTCACAAGCTAGAAAAGAGGAGAGCTCGAATGGAGTTAATTTTGGACGAAATCAGGCCAACATACCAACTCAAGCCCCTCGAAATGTAGTTAATCTTGGCAGAAGTTCGGCTGACGTTGTACCTCTAGCCGCTCGAAAAAGAGTTAATCTTGGCAGAAGTTCGGCTGACGTTGTACCTCTAGCCGCTCGAAAAAGAGTTAATCTTGGCAGAAGTTCGGCTGACGTTGTACCTCTAGCCGCTCGAAAAAGAGTTAATCTTGGCAGAAGTTTGGCTGACGTTGTACCTCTAGCCGCTCGAAAAAGAGTTAATCTTGGCAGAAGTTCGGCTGACGTTGTAACTCTAGCCGCTCGAAAAAGAGTTAATCTTGGCAGAAGTTCGGCTGACGTTGTACCTCTAGCCGCTCGAAAAAGAGTTAATCTTGGCAGAAGTTCGGCTGACGTTGTACCTCTAGCCGCTCGAAAAAGAGTTAATCTTGGCAGAAGTTTGGCTGACGTTGTACCTCTAGCCGCTCGAAAAAGAGTTAATCTTGTCAGAAGTCTGGCTGACTGACGTCCTACCTCTAACCGCTCGATATAGGATCGACCTTTCCTTGGGACACATACTAAACGCTAACATCCTGGCTGACGTCCTACCTCTAACCGCTCGATATAGGATCGACCTTTCCTTGGGACACATACTAAACGCTAACATCCTGGCTGACGTCCTACCTCTAACCGCTCGATATAGGATCGACCTTTCCTTGGGACACATACTAAACGCTAACATCCTGGCTGACGTCCTACCTCTAACCGCTCGATATAGGATCGACCTTTCCTTGGGACACATACTAAACGCTAACATCCTGGCTGACGTCCTACCTCTAACCGCTCGATATAGGATCGACCTTTCCTTGGGACACATACTAAACGCTAACATCCTGGCTGCTTTTGTGCAGAGTGATTTTGTCTGAATGAATTTCTTGCCTCAACGTAACGTAAAGCAACAAACACGTCTAAACGTAAAGCAGCAAACACGTCTAAACGGAAAGCAGCAAACACGTCTAAACGGAAAGCAGCAAACACGTCTAAACGGAAAGCAGCAAACACGTCTAAACGGAAAGCAGCAAACACGTCTAAACGGAAAGCAGCCAGAATGTTGATTTTTGGCATGCGTTTAAGCGAAAGGATTTTCTTATTAAATCAAAAAGATATATTCAATCGCGCAGATTTGTGATGGTGAACATAATAGTGTACACGAGAAGCACTATTCCTTTTTTCCTTCGCCAGGCCGGGTTATCGACTACACACGGAAGACATCGTGGGGCCGTGTGGACCAATGCTTCTCAAAGAAGGAAAAACGTGCATACCCTTCTGTCCGCACGGCCCCACGACATCTACGATCAATCAATCAATCAATCAATATGAAGCACAAAAAAAAGCGCGTATTCCGTGGGTACAGTTCTAAGCGCTTGTCGAAGAGTTGTCAACTACGGAAGGGGCTGCGCGTTTTTCCTTCTTTGAGAAGCATGGGTCCGCACGGCATCGATGTCTTCCGTGTGTAGTCTAAATTTGACCTTTGTTTTTTTTAATTACTTCTCGCTGAAATGTAATGATCTTTTAGGACATAAGAGCTTTTTAGGTGCCTGAGGCATTCTTAAAAGCTCATTAAAAATTCCAACTAGTTTTAAGAGATATTTGCAAGTAAACACCCTTCTAGGTCCACACGGACCCACGACCACCGGCGAAGGTTAACCAGAACAAAAAGGTTCATATCTATTCGAGAGCATACAAGTGTGTCATCATTTGAATGTCGAAACAAAATCGAGATTTTAGACATGAATGTTGTGAGCTATCACATACGAAAGGAAAGGGTGAAGACTGGCACACATTTTAACAGGGTAGCAAATACAGCTGGACAGACAGACAGACAGACAGAAAGACAGTCACACAGACAGACAGACAGACAGACTTTGGTTGGTGCTTTCTATCATAACTAACGTTAGGACCACGTCCTAATTGAATGACCTCCAAGCACCCAAATACACGCGCCAGGTATGATAAAGACCAATCGGATTCCAGGTTTTAGGACCTATGAGCTAACTACACGTGCCAGGTATGATAATGATCAATCACATGCCAGGTTTTAGCACCTAGGAGCTACAAAGACCAATCAGATGCCAGTGTTTGGGTGCTAGGAGGTCATTCAATTAGGACTTAGGTCCTAATGTTAGTTATGATAGAAAGCGCCAACCATAGACACACTACAACCATCACATTCAAACATAAAGACAGACAGACAAAAACAACAAAAACACACACATAAAAAAACCTTAACAAACAGTAAATACGTAATAATGGGTTGAAGATGTGCATAATTATGCTTATGGTAGTTTGGCCCGTATGAGCGACAACATTAATGTCCTTATAACGTTCATGTTTTGCCCATCGGAATGCTAAACAAAGTGTTTTTATACCTTACGTTCAGAAGTTGGAAGTTGGTATTGTTACCGACACCACACTATTGTCTAAAGATTGTATATTTGTTGGTGAGTATTGTGGAGAGAACAAAAAGTAAAGAAAGTTGATTTTTTCCAAATTGTAAATTTTTGCAAACTGTAAATGATCATGTATGAATGGAAAATTGTATGTATTGAGGAATACATATTTATGGATTAAAAGCCCCACAATGATGTGCATGGCAAAATTTATTAAAACAAAAGAAAATAAAAATAAAGACAGACAGAAAGACAGAAAGGCAGAGAGGCAGACAGAAAAAAAGACACACACACGCACACACACACACCAACACACACACACACACACACACACACACACACACACACACACACACACACTCCCACCTCCACAGGCACTGACACCACCACCACCACAAACTCTCCAGTCCAGAGTACCGTAAGGCCTGGCGCTCACCTATGTAACTTCAGCAGGACAGACGACGCACTGCAGATTATCCCAGCCCGCTGCACGTTGCGTGAAAGGAAAACAGGCCAAGTAGGCCCTATTCGTCATAATCCCTATCGCAGCATCAATGATATGCAGTGCGTCGTCTGTGCCGCTGAAACTGCGCAGGTATTTTCTGCCCTTAAGACCACAGGGCCGGACTAGGGGGGGGGGGGGGGGGGGCCTGGCTTAAGCATGTACCTCCCAAACGCTTGTTTTGTGGGGGAGGGAGGGGTTGCATCTGGATCATCATGAAATCCGAGGAGAAATCGCACCTCTCACCCCCTCCAAAAAAAATCATGAAAAAGGGAACATTCCTTGCATTGCATTCCGTTGCCTATGGGTCATTGCCTATACAGCAAGCTGTCGAATTTACCTTTTTCGTTCAAGGAGATTCCTTTCCCTCCAGAAACATCAAACAACGTTCAGCCACCCTGGACCCCCACAAAGGGGCTTCGCCCCCTGGACCCCCATCTGTAACCCCCCCCCCCCCTCGTACTTACCTCCTCCGGCCCTGAGACTCACCTGAACGCAAGCAGATAAGCCAGCAGTGTCGCTGTCATGCCACACAAGGCAATGATGCAGCCCATCAACAGTATAGGTGAGTCCGATGAACCCCTTCGCTTGTTCTGCAAACACAAGGTCACACACCAATGCACTAGATTCTTTCATCAAATGTAGACCGTCCTAACACGGAACTCGCAACGACATAGAGTATGGCGACCGGTTTAGTTTACAAAAGGGTGCATGCAGTGTTAAAATTGACAATTTCCAGCAGAAATATTCTATGAAAAACATCGACGATGTTTGTCTCAGATGATTTAATGATTATGTTAAAGGTTGACCTTTCTTTCAAATGCGAAACAACAAACAAACCCACAAACAAAAACATACAAACAAACAAGCAAGGTGATCTCAAAATGATCACAGAGAGAGAGAATTGAATTGAATTGAATTGAATTGAACTTTATTTAACAAGGATTAAGATTTAAGGCTACGCCTTTTCTTACAATCTGTCCTTGGGACGCACAATGGTAAAATTGAAAAATTAAAAAGTTAAAAAGTTTACCAACAAAAGGAGGTCAGATAACTTCAGCACGTGATGATAAAGATGACGATGATGACGATGATGATGATGAAGATGAGGCATGAAGAGAGAGAGAGAGAGAGAGAGAGAGAGAGAGAGAGAGAGAGAGAGAGAGAGAGAGAGAGAGAGAGAGAGAGAGAGAGAGAGAGAGAGAGAGAGAGAGAGTTGACTGTGATTCGTCGTATTGCCATGTTAGTTTAGGTCCCATTTTGTGTGTGTAGTTTTTGTGTTTCTTGCATTTGAATTGTAAAGCGCGTGGGACTTGCGCTATAGAAAAGTGATTTATTATTTCCTTAATTCTCACCAGGTTTATGTCCATGCGAGGTCTGACAAAGACAGTTACGTGCACTGGGAGAGAACAGACGCAGGTTGTCATGTTGATGCCAGAAAATAGTACCTGGCACTGGGAGTGACTCCACTCATGTTCCAGACTATTCCTGGAAAAAGAGTAGGACAATTAAACAAATAAATATGTGTACGCAGGGCTCCCCAAAGTGCGCGTCACTGCGTCCTATACGCACTAGAAGCTAAAAACACGTACTAGAAATGTATGGAGGGGGTCCCGGGACGCACTAAACTTTTAAAGAGCGGGTCCTGGGACGCACTTAATTTTCTTTTATCGTGCGTAACGTAGATACTTTTTCAGACTGTAATCGTCAGCTATGTACACAGTATAGTACACTATGCGTGACCACAATGTTTTACAAGTACACCGGGACTTTTAGGCTTTTGGACCCTTGGGACCCTCTAAAAGTCTGCAGCGGGGGTTCATGGACCCTCTAAAAATTGAAGATGGGGGTCCCGGGACCCTCTTGGAGGGTGGTCCGTGGGGAGCCCTGGTATGCTAATGGCTGTTGTTGGAGACTACTACGTACCAGCACTGGTGCTGTGGTGTACTCCACTAACAATTCAGACTATTCCTTGAAAAAGAGTAGGAAATAACAAAATAACATAAATGTTTGTATACTCATGGCTCTTATTGGCGACACTAACAGCACTGGCGCTGTGGTTGACTCCACTTGTATTTAAGACTATTCATTGAAACAGAGTTTAAAAACATATTCAAAAGAACGTTCATTTTTGTGTGGCCCTTTTCGGCTACACTACAGGTTTTCTAACGTGGTAAACTCCAAATGTAAAACAAACATGCAATGTGTTTCGCTCAGAAGAAATTTGAATAAATTATTTGACCATCCCAACACCTAACAGTCTCGACACTACTATTTATATTTGACACGGTACCAAGTGGAAACATGAAATATTTTTCCTTTTGAAGGAACAGGTTGAAAACATCACCTAGCTCGAAAATAGCAGAATGTGACCCATTTTTTTTTATACCAAGAGAAACTTGACAGGATTTTCTTTTAATGATATGGTTGGATTTTTTTTTCTCCACTTTACCCTGTATTTCGTTTTTGTCTTTATGTTTTTGAAACGCGCACCTCGCCGTCTCTAAGTCTCTTCCAAAGGGCATGCACACACATAATAATTACATACACAAACTCTCTCACACACACATACACACACACACACACACACACACACACACACACACACACACACACACACACACACACACACACAAAACCAAACTATTTGGAGACATTTCTCTCTAACCTTATTGACAAACACACACACACACAGACGGATGTTTCTAACCTATCATTGAGGAGGGAAAAACATAAAGTTTCGTTATGCTCAAAGAGGGAGTGTTTCATTGGATGATGAAACGACAGCGCTGCCCGGAAGTGTTCTGTCTCCCACAATCCCCCCGTCGGAATTACGGAGCGAAGTCGAGACAAAGGCAGCCAATGGCTGTTTTCGCTGAAAAATCAAATAAATAGTGAATGGCAAATGATATATTAAAAGTACAAAAAAGAAAGCAAAATAAATATAATAAAATGAACTTTAAAAAGTCGTCCCTGCGTGAATTTTTTCAACGCAAAATGCTAAAAGGTACGTTAACGGACACCCATAGATGGAAGTGAAAATGTAGGACACGCTAAAATATTGACAAAAAACGATTATTTTATACTTTTCTCGTATTCTACATAATATCGTCGGAGAAAAAACTCCTGATAGAAAAACAATATTATAGTTATCTTTGCTGTTGGCTATGTCGCATTGATATTAGTGAAGCCACCGTGAATTGTGATAGGAAGCACACAACTCCAATTTCATAATGCCCAAAAATGGCAAAATGACACAAACAACACAGTTAGGTTTAGCACAATAACATCTTTTTTTTATCCAAACACATTGGAGAGAGAGAGAGAGAGAGAGAGAGAGAGAGAGAGAGAGAGAGAGAGAGAGAGAGAGAGAGAGAGAGAGAGAAAGAGAGAGAGAGAGAGAGAGAGAGAGAGAGAGAGAGAGAGAGAAAGAGAGAGAGAGAGAGAGAGAGAGAGAGAGAGAGAGAGAGAGAGAGAGAGAGAGAGAGAGAGAGAGAGAGAGAGAGAGAGAGAGAGAGAGAGAGAGAGAGAGAGAGAGATAAATAACCCTTCGGCGTTTTCAACGTGATTACACAGACACAATTCGTTCATGCGACAAAAAAGCTACCATATAAAGAGGGCTTTCTCCTCTGTTTCAAGGGGAAAACTTCTTGAGGGAAATATTAAATATTACATAAAAATGTGCCCGGAGACTTGTATTCCAGAGCTTCTGGTAAAATTTGGGAGACAAAATGTCCGGTTCCTTTTTAAGATTTCATTATGCTTGTTATTCGCTCATCATGTGCCAGGAGAGTGGTTCCGCGTAACTCTCCCCTTTTCATGTTGCACATTGAGTAAGCATCATTTGGAACGCTTACGTCCCCTTGTTTCTCAGGCCTTTTTAAGATGCCCCAAAGCGCCCTAAGGTAATGGCAAATGCAATTTCTCCCTCTTATCTAGCTGTCTATCACGTGTCAGTTGTGTCCTGGGTTGTTACCCCAGTCCTAGAGTTGTTTTTCTTTGTTGTTTTTAAAAACAAGGCCAAACATGAGGGTCGGTATAGAGATTAAAGTTTGCACTTTTAGAAGTTACACAGGGGCATGAAGCGTTTTAATAGCGCCAGCAATGTTCCTTACATGTTGGAGAAGAACAATTTTCCTTGTAACGCCGACTGCAAAATCGAGTTTCATCATTTTTACTTAATGCATTGTATTGAAGGGTCAAATAAAGTTCCAGGGTGGGGAGGAAATACTAGGGTCGGTCGGAGGATCGGGAACATCAATATTTATTTTTCTTGGCCTGGTGCACTGATTTTTTGCTTCTTCTTTGATTGTGCCCGGTCGGTACGGCACTGGCCTCGCGTCATGGGTTCTTCTTCTTCTTTGTTCTTGGGCTTTGACTCCCACGTTCACTCATGTTTTTAGCACGAGTGGATGTTTACGTGTATGACCGTTTTTACCCCGCCATTCAGGCAGCATACGCCGATTTCGGGGGAGGCATGCTGGGTATTTTCGTGTTTCTATAACCCACCGAACTCTGACATGGATTACAGGATCTTTTCCGTGCGCACTTGGTCTTGTGCTTGCGTGTACACACGAAGGGGGTTAAGTCACTAGCAGGTCTGCACATAAGTTGACCTGGGATATCGGAACAATCTCCACTCTTAACCCACCAGGCGGCAGCGACCGGGATTCAAACTCACGGCCTCCCGATTAGGAGGCCGACGTCTTACCACCACACCATTACGCCCGTCTTCACGGGTTCGAATCCGGGTCGGGACGGACACAGGTCAAATTTATGTACAGACTCGGAGACGGTATACATGTCCAACCCAATGTCACCACTGTGACATGTGAAAGACTTCGATCATTATACCAGAAGTGCATGTGGCTGATTACATCTAAGGTCCTGGTCACATAGCTCTACGTCCTTACGAAGACCATGCCTATCACTCCGATCTGAAAAAGTTATCAAATCGGGGCATAATTATCGCCGTCAAAATCCAGCACATGGGAAATTTAAAGAAAACATAATCACGACTGCACTGCGCCACGACACGGCTACGCTTGTTTTGTGCAGTTCAAAATAAGCGTAGGGAGAGCGTGCAGCTTCCCGACCAAGCAGATCCCACCCCGACCAAACCACGCTCATGTTGATCCCCCCACGTTTGGCCCACGATTGGCTACGCTCTCGGACACTTTTCAAGCATAGTAGAAGCGGCGTCTATGTGTGACTGGGGTTTAAAAACGCAGACACTGCCTGGCAGGCACAAATCTTGTTTCTGCTAGCTTTCCATTGAGAAAAAGAAACCCAATTCTGCCAGCGATGGATAGAATAATGAAAATGGAAAAATTGTTATGATTGCTTTTTCCATGTACTTTTCCACCGTCTTTGGCAACTTGCCCATTCTCTATTTTCTGCCGTTCTCTCCCTTTTTGTGACTGTCTGTCTTTCTTTTTCCATGTCAGTAAGTTTGTCTGTGTTTTTGTTTGTTCTTTATTTCTTTCCCTCCTTCGTTACTTTCGCGCTTCTGTCTTTTCGTTTTTGTTTTATTAAAAAAAAAAAAATATCATACAAAAAGCCGTACCTTTTGTTTGGAGGCGGTGTGTCAAGGAGCTTCACGGATTCCACGTGCACGACTTCCAGCACTTGAAACGGTTTTTCTACAACAGTTTCATCTGCAACAGTTACCACACAATCATAAGAAATGAGCCACCGCAAGCGATATTAAAACATTCAGTCAATCTATCAATCCGGTTAATTTGAAGTGTTGTGTCTCATTATTACATATCTTTTTTGTGGTGTTTATTGCAATTTTTGTTTTTTAGAATTCATGTAACCCTAGTTTTTTTGTAAATAAATATTGACTTGACTTGACTTGATATTAAAATATTCAGTCAATCTATCGGCCTAAAAAGATGAAACAGAATACATGAGACCAGTCTTTATCGAGACTCTGCCTGGCTGTCCGAAACCCGCCGACCAAGACAGGTTCGCTGACCTAACTGTCCTGGCTAATATCTCAACGTTTGCATTAAACGTTTTTCGTTTTTGAGCACTATTTCAACTCAGGAACAATTAATAACAATGTCATATCCATGTCTTTTTTTGGATTCAGGAAATAACAATCAAAAAAGTACAATGAAACCATTAGTTTGTTATTATTATTTCATTTTTGGACAGAAGTTTTAATAACAAAATAACGAATTAGTTTTCAAGCTTCGAAACTGAAATGCTACCCCATCGCAAAGCCCGGACCAATTCGGAGATTGAAAAAACAATGTCGATGCATTTGATTGAAAAATACGGTCGCTACAGTGCCGCTTCAACTATTTTTAACGTACGGATATGACGTCATCAAAGAAATTTATCGAAAAAAGTATGCGGTAATATTATCTACAAGAGAGTTGAAGTGGCGCAGTGGTTAGAGCGCTTGCTTCTCACGCTGGAGGTCGTGGTTCGTCCCCCACTCGGGGAAAATACAAATACCCGAATTTTCCGTGCGCTCTCCAGTCCACCCAGCTGGAAATGGGTACCTGACCCTATTTAGGGCCGGGGAAGGCAAAGGCAGCGAGGGAGAGGAGATGGGCACCACCCTCATAAAGCTGGCCCCAGAAAAGTTGAGATCTCTAACATCTCTCTGCCCTACGACCAGATGGTTATGGGACTACCTTGACCTTTACCTTTATCTGGAAGAATAAATACGTAAAGTTTCATAACCATAAATCCAGTAATTTTATTGGAACCGCTCTACAATTACACACAGAGATATAGAGACAGAGACATACACACACACACACGCACACATACATTATTCTTCTCACTTTTTACAGTTGATTCAGAGCGATTCAGATATAAATGTTGTTCCTTGGTGATGTTTCCACCCTCGTTCGTCCCGTTCACAGTCTCTGTACCTGTTGCGCTAGCGTTGGCTGCCTGTGTTCCGTTATTCCGCGTAGTTTCTGGTCTGCTATTGGGTCTTCTAGCTTCTGTTCTGCTAGCGTTGGCTGCCTGTGTTCCGTTATTCCGCGTAGTTTCTGGTCCACTATTGGGTCTTCTAGCTTCTGTTCTGCTAGAGTTGACTACCTGTGTTCCGTTATTCCGCGTAGTTTCTGGTCTGCTATTGGGTCTTCTAGCTTCTGTTCTGCTAGAGTTGACTACCTGTGTTCCGTTATTCCGCGTAGTTTCTGGTCTGCTATTGGGTCTTCTAGCTTCTGTTCTGCTAGAGTTGACTACCTGTGTTCCGTTATTCCGCGTAGTTTCTGGTCCACTATTGGGTCTAGCTTCTGTTCTGCTAGAGTTGACTACATGTGTTTCGTTATTCCGGGTAGTTTCTGGTCCGCTATTGGGTCTAGCTTCTGGTCTGCTAGTTCTGGCTGCCTGTGTTGTGTTATTCTGCGTAGTTTCTGGTCTGCTAGTGCTCGCTGCGTGTGTTCTTTTATTCTGCGTAGTTTCTGGTCTGCTAGTGTTGAAAGAGACCGTTCCGTTCTTCAGCGTAGTTTCCGGACCACTTTTTGGCGAGGCTTCTCGGCTGATTTCTTGTTTTATATGTGCTTTCGTCTCTGGATTTGTGTGGGGTTTACCTACAGAAGTGTTCTTGTGGTTGTAAGTCTTTTCAGCAAAGGTGGTAGCAATATCGGATTCTAATTTTGTTTCCACTGGTGTGTGTTTCCTGTACTCCTTCATTTCCGCTCCTGATAAAACAGCAAAAAACATCAAATTAAAACAGTGAATGATACATTACAGACACATTCATTCCCGTGAAAACTGTTCTGCTTACTATCGCAGATCTGTCAAGGTTTTTACAAGGGATAGGACCATATCCCTCCACTTAGACCACACACACACACACGCACACACACACACACACACAACACACACACACACACACACACACACACACACACACACACACACACACACACACACACACACACACACACACAGTCCGAGTGTGTCATTACTTGAATGGGGTGTGCACGTTAAAGATCCCCCGATTGACAAAAGGGTCTTTCCTGGCAAAATTGTATTGGCATAGATAAAAATGTCCACCAAAATACCCGTGTGACTTGGAATACTAGGCCGTGAAAAGTAGGATATGCGCCGAAATGGCTGCGATCTGCTGGCCGATGTGAATGCGTGATGTATTTTGTAAACAAATTCCATCTCACACGGCATAGATAAAAATCCCTGCGCCTTGAATATGTGCGCGATATAAATTGCACAAAGTAAAAATACAAAAATAAATAAATAAATCCCTGCGCTTAGAACTGTACCCACGGAATACGCGCGATATAAGCCTCATATTGATTGATTGATTGAATCAGTGAATGTGAAAAGACTATGGGTAGTCGTCTAAGACAGGTTAAAATCAGTCTAACGAATGACTACACAAACCTGCATGTGTCAGGTTTTAATTTTTGTTTGTTTGTTCTTTCTTTATTTTGTTTTGTTATTTCGTACGTTCGTTGATAAAATGCCGTCCCAACCTGCCGCCCACACACACACACACACACACACACACACACACACACACACACACACATTATAATCCCCCCTCCCGAATTCCCTCCCCCGGCATTCTCCACCCGATAGCTCCTCTTTGTCTCACTCTCTCCTCCTTACAAATAACAATTTGATACGTTCATCTTTAATCCACCCCCCTCCCCGAATCACCTCCCCATTCTCCACCCGATAGCTCCTCTTTGTCTCGCTCTCTCCCCCGGTGTGACGTTTTCATCTTTCGCCGTGTTGATATTTCGCTTCTCGGCCTCGTTGATCTAGTATAAACTCTACACTGAACAAAAAAACACCCTTCGATAGTACTGATGAGCGACCTTGTGTACCTTACATTCATGGGACCAAATTTGTCCAACCAATTTGTTTTAATTAACTTAGAAATTTGATTCATCCTAAAATGTTTCCTTCTTACTCAAGGGACGTAATTAACCACTCAGTACACGTTTTCGAAGAATTCGATTTTGGGGTTGAAATCTATTAAATTTTACCACCAATTTTCTTCACATGCAAGAAACTGACATGCTTTTCGTCCTTAAATAATTTCACTTCTTAATTTTACCAGGAAACAACATTTCAGTCTTGAGTATATGTCGAGGGGGAAATATGTACACAGACGAAAGATGAAATCGTGACACCGGCAGGGTATCTCGGCTGCCTACTTGAGTGAGTAACAGAACAGGTCGACAAAAGACAGTCAAGTATGTAATGAGCCAATGTGTCAAGTTCTGAATTCTTCTCATGCCACTGTCCGCTGGGCAGATTCACTTGAACTTGAAGCAGCTTATCTGGATACATCGTCCTCCCTCAAGATCGTAAAATGCCCAATTAAGTACTTGAGATAACAATGGCCGCCCCCGCTTTCAGTCTCATGCACTGAGCTAGTCTGATTAAACAGCTTTCTAAAGGTTGCGAGATGTGAAACGTGTTTTTCCTTTGTGTTCCACTGCTTGTGACCCATTGTTTCGCTATACTGACTCAAAAGTTGAGTCTAAAAGAATGTGTATCCCTTGAACTGAGTTAGGGCTGACATTGTGACTATTGGAAAGACCCGCCATCTTTGGCCGGTCCGTTTCCATTCCAATCATGGTCTCGACAATCAAGTAATCTGTGCATGTGTACATGGAGTACAATAAGTGATAACGTCTCATGTGGAACAACTGAAAACAACTTACCTTCGAGTTGATTACGATGAATATTTTAGTCCTGAAAGTGTTCATCAAAGTTGAAAACCAAATTTGGGATACACAAAGTCGACCGTGGCCATCACCGGAGAACACTGTCGGTTAGTAACGCGTCTTTTTTTGGGAGGGAAAGTTTCGCACTCGCAAATCCATTTAACTCAGCAAATTCCTTGAAACAATATGCATTTATGTTATACTCTTTTCGTCTTACACAATTAGTGAACCTCTATGTTTGACCGAACATTAATTGAATAGAATATTACGAAACTAAAAAAGCAGGTGAAAAAACCGAAATGATTGACAAAGTTTCGACGTTGTCTCTCTCTGTCTCTCTCTGACTCTCTCTGTCTCCCTCTCTCCCCTCTGTCTCCCTCTCTGTCTCTCTCTCTATCTCTCTCTCTCTCTCTCTGTCTCTGTCTGTCTCTCTGTCTGTCTGTCTCTCTGTCTGTCTGTCTGTCTGTCTGTCTCTCTCTCTCTCTCTCTCTCTCTCTCTTTCTCTCTCTCTCTCTCCCCCGACCCCCAGCCCCAATTTTTGGAAGGTTAGAAACTAGAGGACGTACATTTCTGTACAGTCACCATAAAATCTTCATTATGAATGCAAAAATGTTAACAAAATCGGCAAACCATAAAAGAACATGAAAAAAGGAAAGAGGTGCATTTAAAGGCTGTTGCATGGGTACTGGCTCTCAAAATCCGTTCAGCAGAATGAGTTCGCATGTAACTGAAACTATTCTTAAAAGTTACTTGGTGATTTTAAAAGCTTGATAACACAAGTCCCATGATTTTAGACATGCTACAATGCCTTTAATCGAAGAAAGTTTGCGTTCTTGGCTGAGTCAATGCAGCTGGCTCGAAAATTACCTCCCTTGGACGCGTGACGTCTATAGCGGAATCGGCCGGGTGGAACGGCGCTCTCTTATGCCGTGCAATGGGCGCAATCGGGTAGTCTAGTCATGTCCTCAAGAATACTTCAAAGGTAGGTCAAGAGAAACTAAGGACGGGGTGCGAGGGTGACTTCTCCCAGGTTATAACATTTCAAACAATAAATAACGGAGTTCATAACATGTATTCTGCTCCCTTCCTGCTTTTTCAGGTGTAATTCCCACTTGAACCCTGTTTTAGTTCAACTTATTGGCAGATATATTGTCACGCGCCGAGGGACACAAACACACTCACACACACACACGCACGCACACACACACACACACACACGCACACACACACACACACACACACACACACACAGCCACCCACAAACACACATACACAAACTGATGTGACACATACACACACATACACAAACTGATGTCACACACTCACACCCACACACACACACACACACACACACGCACACACACACACTAACACGTGTACACACACACGCACACACACACACTAACACGTACGTGTAATCACACACACACACACACACACACACACACACACACACACACACACACACACACACACGCACGTATAGACAATCACAGAGATTAGGTTCATGTATTCTGCCCCCCTCTCGCCAATTTACAAAATACAACAAGAGGTTTGATGAGCACAGTAGATCAACTTTAAACGTATATACACAATTATATTTTTAGCATTACTTTTCAATTCTCGTTGATGCATTAATGATGCCAGAAAATGTAACCGGACGCATTTGGAACGCCAAATTAAGCAATCAAATACATTGCGCGGTACATCGGCGCTTAATTTCATAACGTCTGACTGAGTCATTTGTTATTCGGTGATAGTTTCGCACATATCTATCTCCTGTATTTGAAAATCTGTTCACCTTACGTAATTTTCAAAGGCTTTATATATATATACATTTCTTTGATAAACTATACGAAACCGTGCAGGTGAAAAATTGGTAATGACTGACGTAGGATTTACGTTGTGGATTTCACGTTGAGGGCACGTTGGCGATCAATCAAACCCCAACGTTGTGTGTTTACGTTGAAACTACGTTGTAGGAACGTTTGTTGTATCAAACTAACTTTTGTTTTTAAATCACGTGAATTTCACGTGAAAATCACGTGAGTATACCAACGTTGTTCGAACACCAGAAAATCACAATAATACAACGTCGATTTTACGTTGCTTTTTAAGGTGGAATCCACGTGAAATTTACGTTATGTACCAACGTGTAAAAAACAAAAAAACACAACTGTAACGCAACGTTGCTTTCACGTTGTGTTTTTTGGTTGGATCCACGTAAATTTCACGTAATCTTCGCAACATTTGTAAGACACCAAAATGCAACGTGAAATTCACGTAAAATTTACGTTATATTACAACGTCGAAAGAACACCAAAATCTCACAATGACACAACGTTGGTTTTACGTTGCGTTTTTTGGTTGGCTCAACGTAAATTTCACGTAAAGTTCGCAACGTTGCTAATGACACGAAAAATTCACATTTTCGCAACGTCGTATTCACGTTGTGTGTTTGCTGGGTAATGACCAAAGTCATTAATTAATTTTTTAGCCACCAAGTTGAAATGCAATACCGAAGTCCGGGCTTTGTCGAACATTACTTGACCAAAATTTCAACCAAAACTGAGGGCGTGACAGTGCCGCCTCAACTTTCAGGAAAAGCCGGATATGACGTCATCAAAGACATTTATAAAAAAAATGAACAAAATGTCCAGGGATTTCCTACCCAGGAACTCTCATGTCAAATTTCATAAAGATCGGTCCAGTAGTTTGGTCTGAATCGCTCTACACACACACACGCACATACAGACACAGACACAGACACACACACACACACACACCACGACCCTCGTCTCGATTACCCCCTCTACGTTAAAACATTTAGTCAAAACTTGACTAAATGTAAACAAGTCGCGTAAGGCGAAAATACAACATTTAGTCAAGTAGCTGTCGAACTCACAGAATGAAACTGAACGCAATGCCATTTTTCAGCAAGACCGTATACTCGTAGCATCGTCAGTCCACCGCTCATGGCAAAGTCAGTGAAATTGACAAGAAGAGCGGGGTAGTAGTTGCGCTAAGAAGGATAGCACGCTTTTCTGTACCTCTCTTTGTTTTAACTTTCTGAGCGTGTTTTTAATCCAAACATATCATATCTATATGTTTTTGGAATCAGGAACCGACAAGGAATAAGGTGAAAGTGTTTTTACATTGATTTGGACAACTTAATTTTGATAATAATTTTTATATATTTAATTTTCAGAGCTTTTTTTTAATCCAAATATAACATATTTATATGTTTTTGGAATCAGAAAGTGATGGAAAATAAGATGAACGTAAATGTGGATCGTTTTATAAAAAAATTATTTTGTTTACAATTTTCAGATTTTTAATGACCAAAGTCATTAATTAATTTTTAAGCCACCAAGCTGAAATGCAATACCGAAGTCCGGGCTTTGTCAAAGATTACTTGACCAAAATTTCAACCAATTTGGTTGAAAAATGAGAGCGTGACAGTGCCGCCTCAACTTTCACGAAAAGCCGGATATGACGTCATAAAAGACATTTATCAAAAAAATGGAAAAAAAAGTCTGGGGATTTCCTACCCAGGAACTCTCATGTCAAATTTCATAAAGATCGGTCCAGTAGTTTAGTCTGAATCGCTCTACACACACACACAGACACACACACACACAGACACACACACACACGCACACACGCACGCACGCACATACACCACGACCCTCGTCTCGATTCCCCCTCTACGTTAAAACATTTAGTCAAAACTTGACTAAATGTAAAAAACAGAGACAGAAATGGGGGAGGGGAGCATATGGGGAGGTGGAGAGAGGCATTACAAAAACTTTCCTGTTGACGAAAGCAAAATGACGCGAAATGAACCCAATGATGGTTTTTTTCAAAAGTAATGTAGTAAGCTTACAAAAGTGTTCTTTTTTGGTTTGTTTTATGTGTTTTCCTTTTAACAGCCAACTGTCGCCCAATTAGGGACTGCTCTACATTATGCAAATGAATATGAATAGTTAATGGTTGAAAAGTGTGAAAAAGAGAGAGAAACAAAGAGAGAAACAGACTGGTAGAGAGAAGATGGAGAGAGGGAGGGAGGGATTCAAAGAACTGTTGCCGAAAGCAAGGCATCTCGAGATAATGGCCTATAATCTGTTCAGGTAAGTATGTTAAAAGCAATTAACCGCTGAACTCATCCTCTCTAAAGAGTACACTTCACACCAATCGCTGAAGTTTTCAAGGGGTCATAGAGTACACACATTGGACAATAGAGAGGCCGTAAAAGGGTCGCGTTGCCATTGGTCAACCTGACCACGTGATCAGCCTCGGCACAAAGCTACGTCCGTGGTCATGGAAACCCTTTCTAGTTCAGTCCTGGCTCGTAACAGTTTTTTGTGGGGTTTTTTTCCGAACGATGTAGGCGTCTCCCAGGAATTGTTTTGGTTGGCGTGCGGAGCGGAGAGTTACAAATTACTTTAAAAGAAAACACTTTGGTTACTTCTCAGAGTGTTATGTATGGTCCGACTGAGGTGCCAGTAGCGGACGTTTTAAATGGAAACAAATTGAAACAACTTTTACAGCCCGGACTTCGGTATTGCATTTCAGCTTTGTGGCTTAAAAATTAATTAATGACTTTGGTCATTAAAAATCTGAAAATTGTAAAAAAAAATAGGCCTATTTTTTTTTATAAAACGATTCAAATTTACGTTCATCTGATTCTTCATCATTTTCTGATTAAAAAAAACATATAAATATGTTATATTTGGATTAAAAACAAGCTCTGAAAATTAAAATTACAAAAATTATGATCAAAATTAAATTTTCGAAATCAATTTAAAAACACTTTCATCTTATTCCTTGTCGGTTCCTGATTCCAAAAATATATAGATATATGTTTGGATTAAAAACACGCTCAGAAAGTTAAAACGAAGAGAGGTACAGAAAAGCGTGCTATCCTTCTCAGCGCAACTACTACCCCGCTCTTCTTGTCAATTTCAGTGCCTTTGCCACGAGCGGTGGACTGACGATGCTACGAGTATACGGTCTTGCTGAAAAATTGCATAGCGTTCAGTTTCATTCTGTGAGTTCGACAGCTTGACTCGACTAAATGTTGTATTTTCGCCTTACGCGACTTGTTTAAAATCAAGAGTCAAACTGACACAAAGATTTTCACCTTCCATTTGGTTTAAGCGTGTTTATTCAAATTCACATACACACGTTTCAAACAATAACAACATTGAGAACGTTAACAAGCAGATTGCTTATGGACACGTTCTTGAACTTATAATCAATACACATTAAAATAGCAAAACATGGCGAACAAGTGATAGCTTCAACACTTATCTTGATAATCTTTAATTATATTTTATACAAATAGGGTAAAGAGAGAGAGAGAGAGAGAGAGAGAGAGAGAGAGAGAGAGAGAGAGAGAGAGAGAGAGGGAGAGGGAGAGGGAGAGAGAGAGAGAGGGAGGGAGAGAATGCCTGGCTACATCAATTGCACAGTTAATATAATATCAGCCGAAGCGATTAGTTAACATAACATAGTCTTGTACAACAGAGAATATTTTCGTGTTCAAAGATATGTGACCCTCCACCACGGTATGAGTCACATCTCACATTTTCATGTTTTCTATATTTTACATTTTCTTAATGCGTTTTTTATGCTCTATCCAGTGGTGAAAACCGTTTTAGAAAAGAACAACTTTTTGAGTTATAAGCCCGTGACTAAGGTGACCTTCGAAAAGACGGTTCTGAGAAAAACAGCCCCAAACAACTTTGACTTTCCCCAGAACTTTTTCCTTAGCAACCAGCCCTCAATTTCCACACACATGTTTGCACACATCAGGCAGTGCATAAACTAGCATGTCGAGCAATTTTGTCCCCCAAAAAAATATTATTTAGAGAAATATAAGCTTTGAACTATGTGTGAAAATTTGCAATTTGAAAAAAAGGAACACAGGATTAGGAAAAGTAAGTCAGTTTATTGTTTCAAAGTAATCATTAACAAATCTTGATATGTTCTTTCACAGAGACATGCTGCACTATAAAATACATAATAACATCATAGTTATGCATTTATTTTGAAGTTTATTAGCTTTATGTTAATTATTTAAGTTGATTAAAAATAATATCGTTGAAAAAAAGTAGGAACTTTTTCTCAAGTTTTCATCTCTTTCTATGATTAATTACTTCACATGTATGAAAATATTGAGAAAGATAAAGACAAGCATAAGTGATAGACAAGTAATTAGTAATGATTTTTAATAATTAGTAGTTCTATGAAACCGAAACCGGCAAAAGTAACGAAACAGTTACTTTTCACTAACTGTATGTCAGTAATATTAGATAGTGGAGATT
This sequence comes from Littorina saxatilis, assembly GCF_037325665.1. NCBI lineage: Eukaryota > Metazoa > Mollusca > Gastropoda > Littorinimorpha > Littorinidae > Littorina > Littorina saxatilis. The sequence continues at coordinate 18,199,035 of NC_090256.1, read as the reverse complement.
GAGAAAGAAAGGAGGACAACCCTGTGCACAATGAACATCCTAACTAGACCAAAAACGAACAAAACAATGAAAATTATACATGTATTAGTTCACCTACAGAATTTAGAAACAAAGAGAAAACCAAAAAATCCTACCAAAACCTTGGTTGCAGCAAACATCAGAAATCCATGGCACCACACCACCGAATACTCACCAAAACACATGAATTAAATCCAACATCCACAGAAAACACAAACGTCTCACACCAACTGCACGCTGCGTTCAGGGTCAGGCACACACAATATCTGCTGGTTGAGGTACTGTTTGAACATCTGTCTGCATACCGCCTTGGAGTCGATCAGGTATGCTGTTCTCTTCTGTTTTCGTGTACTTTTCCGAGACGGTATCAGCCTATCCACATCGCCTTCAGTCATTGGGGTGGAAGCGAGAACGCCAAGCAGAATCATGTCTTTTTCGCCTGAAACACACAAACAGGAGAATGTGGTTTACTAATTGAAATCAACTAAAAAATCAACATTCAAACCTTAAATAAAATCAATATTAAGTTATCATGTAATGTTCCATGTGGAAGCAGCAAGAAGAAGAAAATCAAGCTTGTTGTTGCACCTAAACCAAAGCTGATCACAAGTATGATCTTACAAAAAAAGAGTGAACAGTTATGGATACAGTACAAGCAAAATCATAATGTTTCTGGTATAAGTGAAGACAAAGGGGAAGGAGACAGTAGGGGGAGAGGGGGGATGATGACAGACAGAACATAAACAAACTCACCTTCATTAAACTCAGCCATGTCGTTTCTCCTGGTAAGAATTTCTTCAGGCAAAAACTGCGAAATGCATCCCTTCCTCGATTTGGCACTGGAATTATCACTTGGGTTCAGCTGGTGCGGTTGTGTTTTCAGTTTGCACTTGCAATCGAAGTTCGTCACTATGGTCAGCTCCACGTTGTTGTTCAGTGTCACTGACTGGTGAATGTCGAACTGAATAGCTGGTGTGGTAGCATCAACGAGAGCCTCGTCGCTAGAATCTCCATCGTCGTTTTTCTCTTCCTCCTCGTTTTCTCAACTGTTTTCGTCGGCAGATTCAGGTCGGTCGTTTTCCTTGTCGCTATCCATCTCTTCATCGCTTTCATCGGCGTCATCGTCGATTTCAGGATCAGCAGGAGTTGAAAAATAATCTGCTACCAAATCTCCAATGCCTTCGGAATCATTTGCGTCAAGAATATTGGCTCCACGGGCCGAATTAAGGCCTTCGCTAGTACCTTCAACATCCAAGAAATTGGATCCGGTCCCCCACGGGAAGAAGAAGAAGAAGAAGATACTCGTTCGACTTGTCGAGAGTTCGCCAAGATCAGACTGAAATTCGCGCTGATTGGGTTGTTGCGGTCACGTGACAGAGGCGGCCAATGGAAGACACGGAATTCCCCCTAGTGACGTATTGTTTACGGAATTCTTATTTCCCGATAGCTTATTGGTCAGTTGATTTTAGTCTAACCAATAGAAATGACACAGTGTGAAAGCTGGAGAAAAGCCCTTTTCATTCATGTGTGTATCGACGGGTTCATTTGAAGTTTTGTAGGGGCGATCGTTGACTCAAAATGGCATGATTCGGGGCGAAACACATCGCTGATCTCACAAAAACGCACTGGTAGGGTGCTTCAAAAGCATTTTATGCAATATTTAGGGCATTTTCAGCTTATCAGGTAATAGATGTGGGTAGATAAAAGACCGGAGAATTACATTTTAGCGAAATCTCAAAATTGATACCCAACACCCCCCAGACTTAAAATAGGACTAGCGCAGAACCGCCCGACATGAGATGCGACTCATTTCGTGGTGGACGGTCACATATAGTTAAATCAGTATTTCCAAACAAGAGTGTTTTGCAGTCCAGAACGTGTGTTGGCAGACTATTGAATAAAATGGTTCTATGTTCTTTAAATTTTGGACAGTGTAATAAGAAATGTTCAGAATCTTCCGGGCATGCTCCACACGTACATTCTAAATTATCAGAGAGGTGTCGG
>NC_090256.1:18189339-18196813 GCF_037325665.1 Littorina saxatilis | reverse complement strand
TTCACTTCTGTAATGATCATCCTTCGTCATTCGAAATGGGAGGCTTATTTGTTTCCTACGAAATGCAAAACAATCAGTTCATTCACGAAAATTATAGTTGTGATTGTGAAGAGCACCCACAACTTTGTCCTGAAATGTTTTAAACTCAGTGATTTTTGTTAACGAAATAGTTACCTGCTGTTTGTAATGAGTAGGATATTCATGTACTGTACACCGAATACACAGTCTTTTGTAGTGTTTTATGTCATTTGTGATAAAAAGAATGCCTTCTTTGTAACGATTTATCTCTTATAACTAGTTCATGTTCTCAACCAATCTTTGCTTTCTTGACAGAAAAGCGTACTCAGTGCGTTACGGTTTGGTTGTCAGCCGTCGCAATAAACAAACAAGAAATCAAAACATAATACCAGGTGGTTTTTTCCCTCGAGATCTTCAACGCATATTTCCCAGAGCTTTATTTGTAGAGAGATTTAAAAAAAATGTTTTTTATAATGTTGCGTTGTCATAGTATATATGTGACATGTGCTTATCTATGCATACCGGTCTTCACTTGAGCTGAGGCCGAGGCTTGTTACGGTTGAGACCAACGCAAACGAAAAAAGTATCCAATATTCTGCTTCTTTAGTTAGGATCCCAATCAACCCACCCATTCTTAAAGCACGACAGCGAACGATGAATGACGTTTTCGTTTATGTAATAGCTGATTCATGAGAAATGAATGGACATAGATACATACATGAACAGATGAATAAACAAATAAGTAAGTATACCTTTCTCAGGCAGGGGACTTCGAACTGTTATTAGGTCGCAAGAATGGTATGACAGCGAAACCAGATATTAATACATAAATGAATAAGTAGGTAAACACATGTTCCATTGTTTTTGGGTAAAGGGTTTCGAACCATTATAGAGTCCCGTCAGGGTGACCGTGGGGATGGGGGGGGGGGGGGGGGAGGGGGGCGAACGCGTGGATTTCAAACCTTCACATACAACGTGATGACATTGTAATACATATAAATTAATATATATATATATATACATAAATGAATATATGAGCGTGTGTGGTGGCTTTGGAGGATTACATAGTGGCATCAGAATCACGAGAGGGCAAATAGGAGGGGCTCGGAAGGGGTGGATCGACGGGGTAGAAACTCCTTTTTTAGCATGCCATGCAGTTTCACAAATTGTAGTCGTTGTTCTGCGGTTTTTCTCCACTGCCTTCATGCATTATATTACACACTCGGGTGTGAGTCTTTCTACCAACATTACGTTTGTTGGGTTTGCAAAGCCGCATGCACTACATCATAATAATGCATGCTGACGGTATCTTCTCCCTTACCAGATACGTTTAATATAAGCTCGCTGTCAGATATCGCTTTGAGCTAAAAAGCAAAATTGTGTGGAGTTTACAAAGATGGTTTTTGGGGTTGGGATTTTTCTGCAAAATACAGAATTGTTCGATTCTCCTTTACAACGATTAGATAGATCTCATTACATAATCATCTTAACGTGACGGTTGGAAATGACACGTGTAAACCTGAGGGTTCACTCAAAAGTTCATGGCTTGAATCCTCTTAGAAGAAGACTTGCTTTTATCATTGAAAATCCACACCATCGGAAGTGACACACCATCGGAAGTGAAATTTGGAAGCTAAATACTTGTTCTATAATCGCATTTACGATTACGGGACTAAATGTCAAAATAACTTTATGCAACAATTGTAAAAAAAAAAGGACAAGCACTTATCTAGAGAAGAAATAAAACCTAGGTTATTTCAATTTTGAAGGTATTATTGCAAGGTTTGGCCATAATGTGCAAAATGCCGTGTCAAGTAAATCACACACAAACATTCTTCTCTGATGGGGGGGATTATGCTTGGTTAGTACATATCTAACCACCGAAAGTGCGCTGAGTAATGCATTGGGAGATAATGGTGTTCATCTCTGGTTTAAAAAAGACGGGTGATATTTCACAGTTCTTGATTTAAACATTGATTAATTCTTGATACATGCTTATACATCAATGTAGCATGGGACGGTAAAACGAGCCACATACAATATTGTACTACGTTGCAAGCCCCTGGAGCAATTTTTTGATTAGTTCTTTTGTGAACAAGAAACAATTAACAAGTGGCTCTATCCCATCTCCCCCATTTCCCTGTCGCGATATAACCTTCGTGGTTGAAAACGACGTTAAACACCAAATAAAGAAAGAAAGAAAGCCACATATAATAATCTTAACCATAGTCCACAGCACGCTTGCTGACGAATGTATAGCTCGACCGTTTAAACTTTCAACCTAGCCCTCTCAAAGGAACGCATTAGGCCAAATATAAATATATGTTGGTTTAGGGTAACCCGACCGACCCTATTTTTTCCCGCTGACCCTAAAACGTTCTTTTCATTTCTCAAAAAAACAAACTGTTGATCACTGTTGGCGCACCATACCGAGACTAAGGGAAGTAACCTCCTTTAAAATCGACTAAATAAAAAAAATAAAAATAAAAAAAAGCCGACCTACCGACCCTATCTTTTTTGGTCACCAACATATATTTTTGTTTGGCCTTACGTTAGAAAGAAATTATGCTTGAACGCAAACGTATTCCTGCATTCTGATATGATATAATTTCACGAGGGAAGGATTGACCTAGTTACTCGTAGTCAAACGAGGTTCAAAGACCAGCCCATGAAAAGGATCGCAGTACGTTTTATAAACGAAATTATGCTTGATCACAAACGCATGCATTGCTCTTGTATTCAGAGTTTCATCGACGAAGGCTTGATTAAGTCACACGGGGTTTATATGCACCAGTCTTTGTCAGGGACCAAAACTGTGCTTAGTCTTTAACGCATTGCTTGTGTTCAGAAGTCTAGTTGAATTAATAAAGGCTTGACTGAAGTTTGTTACGCGGGGTGTAAAGCATAATAGGTTTGTTATTTTATTTGGGTATTTTTTTGTGTTTTTTTGTTACTGTTTGTTTGGTTCCCCCCCCCCCCCCTCCTCCTCCCCCCCCCCTCCTCCCCCCCCCCCCCCCCCCCGGTTTGTGTATATGGTTATTTTGCTGTAGCACTTTTTTTGTCCTATGTTACCTCGAAATATTTCGCTTTTGCTTCATAACTCGGTTGATATTTCGTAAGAAAGTGACACATTTGAAGAGATTGTGATGTATGTTTACAAGTTTGTATACATTTATTGTATGTTAAAAAGCTTGTCTAAATTCATTGATGTGATTTTGTTTAGATTTTTTGGTCGTTTTCCATGTTCCTTATGGAATAGGTACAGAAAACAGCACTTTTTTTCTTTTTTACTTAAAAGGCTGTGCAGGTTTTGGATTTAAAAAATGCACTTATCTGCAAAATTAGTAGCACATGACTTAACACAAACATAACTTGTTGTACAAATCTAACTTGCAAAAACGTCGACGTGCAGTAGAACAGGCGGGAATCGTGCGATAAACTTCGGCTACATACGACCTGAGACAGACAAGGAAATAAGCGCTAAAGATGCCTACGACATCGTCATATGTACAATAGAGTAAGTGAGAGTTATACGGAACCAATCTCCTGGCACCTGAGAGAATAACGAGCATTGAAATGAACACTACACTTTCATCGTGTCTGCATGAAACTGTTGAGAAGCCCTTTTTCCATTTCTGTTTTCGTTTGTGTTGACATCTAACGGGGGATAAACGTTACATCAGAATTGCTGGCATTAGCTAAATGATGTTGTGCACCAAAACTGTGTTACAACCAAAGACAGAGGCATTTGTTCCTCTTGATTTTGCGTTGATGATGTTTTGAATACATACTGTGTTGCGTCTCTCAGAACGCTTGCCTGTCTTCTTTTCTTTTCTTTTTGCCATTTACTTTCCTTATAACTTCTGTCTTTCCTTTCATTCTTTTCTTCTCTTTGTTTCTCTTCTTTCATTCTTTCTTTCTTTCCTCCAATGCCTCTTTTTTTTTTTTTTTTACAAGAAAAACAAAACCTTTCCCTTTGTTTGTTTGTTTTCTTAAATGTTTCTGCTTTAATTAAATTGTATTTTTTTCTGCCACAAAACCATCAACTACAAAAAACCACGCGTTTGCAGATGACGGGTGTCTCGTACTCATTCCAGCGTATAAATTCTCTCCCGCCACCCCTTGCGCTCCACCCTCTTTCACCCTTAACCGACACCCCTCCACTCTTCCGATTAACCACCGCCTCCCCCGCCCCCCCCCCCCCTCCGCAAAAACAACTTTGTTTACAGTTTAATTTGTATATCTTGGGTTCTAAGCATTTCTTGTTATTGTTTTTAATTCTTTTTATTTTGCAAAGGGAGGACGTTTGAAACGATGCTAGTTGATACTTGGAGCCACGTCTTTCATGCTTTGAAAACCACCATACACCTTTGTTCATTTGTGTGTGTGTGGATGTTTGAGTGTGTGTGTGTGTTTGTGTTTGTTTGTGTGTGTGTGTGTTTGTGTGTGTGTATGTGTGTGTGTGTGTGTTTGTGAGCGCGCGTTCGTTCATGCGCACGCCCGTGTATGTGTGTGTGTGTTGGGGGGGGGGGGGGAGTTGAGAAGGAGAGAGAGATTTTTTCGCTGACTTGTATCACTGACATTTCATACAAATGTATTAGACGCCTGTCACACTGAGACCGCAATGTGCGTCATGTCTCGAACTCACGCTGGTTTGTTTTTGACACAGTGTATGTTTGTTGTCGTTAAAGATAACTCCATTGACGTATAAAAGTGTATGTGAACCACCGCACTCCAGCCTATTGCCTTTGATACAAGCATTTTTCACTTTGAGACATTAAATAATAATAATAATAATGATAATCAAAATCCGGCCGGCAGCGCCAAGTCCCGATACCAGCTCCAAGCGCTTCATTTACGACTCCCCCCAATAAGAAACATAAAACACACACACACACACACACACACACACACACACACACACACACACACACACACACCGACAAATTGACAACCTGGCTTCTTCCTTTGTAGAATGTTGTTTTTTCTTTAATTAATTGTGCATATAAGCAAACAGTTCCCCGTTACGAAAACTAATTAGCACCAAAAAAAAAGGCTTCAGAAAAAAAAATAGCCCGAAGTGTGTTGGTATTTTGCCAAGGGGAAGGACGCTCATGTAAAAAGAATTTATAATAATAATAAATAATAATAACGGGCATTTATTAAGCGCCTTATCAGAAGTTCAAAGCGCGTGACAACAATACATGTATACACAATTCATACAATCACTGTCAGATTCAAACAACACATCATGCACATCTCACATCCCCAGACTCTATGCTAAGGAACTATCCGTAATGTTGTTGGAACAAGTGAGTTTTCAAATTGGACTTAAAGATGAAATGGATGGAGAATGATGTAATCGAAAGGGGAGTGAATTCCATAACTGAGGGCCATAATACGAAAACGTGCGGAAGCCATGAGCCTTGCGTTTAAAGCGACCTTGACAGATTAGTAGCGATTTTCAAGCGGGTTTACATAAAAAGGAATAGTTTTTATTACGGAAGACATTAGGTGAGAGGAGGAAGGATGCTTTAAAATCGATTACTGAATATGAATTTGATGCTATCATCAAAGTAGTTTGAAACTTAAAATTGAGATAAACAAAAAATGTGTGGATGTGTGTGCTTGCTAGCGTAGTGTTCACTACACTATGTGTAAGGTCTCGTTAGGGTTGTTGTTGTTTTTTGCAATTATTATTTGATTTCTTGTTATATGTTATATAATAATTGTTATTATTTGTTTAATACTTTGTTTAATTTGCATTTATTGGTTTTTTTTATCTATTAAATATCTATTCTATTTTTTAATCATTGACAAGGGAGCATAAGCCCCTAATCTAGTGATCAAACCGTGAAGAAAAGCAACTCGCATATTTGGTAATTCTTGCACTGGGCAATATTAACCTGTTATGTCCTCTTTTTGACACCTTGTTTTTGTTTATATTTATATTTATTTATATATAAATTGAATGTTTATTTCCATAAGAGCTTAAATTTGGTTCTATGAATTTGCTTTTGGACGCCACTCTTAGATTTATTCAACAGGGAACATATTGTCTTTAAAAACCATTATATTCGAAAATGGACATTAAAGGCGGTTTTTTTTGGGTATCAAATAGTAAAACCATTCAACAAAGAATTTTTAGTTTTTTCAGTGTAGATGTAAAAGAATGCCTCTTAAACAAAACAAAAAATTAATTAGAAAATATATTTCTAGGAGCGTTCAACATGATTGTACAAACAGAATAAAGTTCACACCGCACCGAATCTTCCGAGATATTGGAGCACCAACAAAATCACATAAACTTCTGAGCATACCCGTTGTATTCTGTTTTCCCTTTTTTCCCTTCCTTTTATTCCCATTGTTTGCTGTTTTGTGAGCAGATATTTCCTGGTGGTTGAAGTGGCGTGTGACACATTTATTGATCATAATCATTATTTTGGTTTGTGTGTTGTTAATGTATGTGATGTTAAACTTTTTCACAATTGTATCGAGAAAAGATTGGTTTGGTATTAGTTTGAAACGTTCAGTTACACAATATTGAAGAACATTTGCTATGTCAATAACAATCAGATGTTGACTTCATGAATTTTGAATAAAAATGCCGTTCTATTTGTGGTGTATTAGATGATAAAATGTGTGTGTGTGTGTGTGTGTGTGTGTGTGTGTGTGTGTATGTGTGTGTGTGTGTGTGTGTGTGTGTGTGTTTGTGAAATACGCTAATACACCTCCGAGACAACCTGTGCCTGTCTAAAAACACCTCCGCGTGAGGGGTTTTGCTGTGAAGATAAAGAAGGAACATTTTCTCTGCCCGCGCGGCAGCAAGCAGGATGTCTCTGAACTGAATATGACATGCAAAGCAATATCACGAATACAAAATTTGAATTGGCAGATCAAGCAAATAAAAAAAAAAGTGAAATTTTGGGGTAATGACGAATCGACACCCTTTTTTTCTTCTTCTAAATGACGGATGAGATGTCACTGTTTCTTCCGTTATCATACAGGCATGGGAATTGTCCGCGAACAGGAAAATAAAAAATTGTCCGCGGCAAAACAAAGGTAAATTAAATTATATGTATACCATTGTCTCTCTATCCATTATTTGCTTACACGAGAACTATCAAAATATTGGTCTAAAATGCTAAAATTCGTTTTCCTTCCAGGGGGCTTTGTCCCCCTGGTCTCCCCAATCGGGGCTCTGCCAAGGCGGCCCCTGGACCTCGGCCTATTTTCAGAGGGTTTTCTATTTTGGAATTCCCATGCCTGAATTCATATGAGTGTCTTCTTCTTCTTCTTCTGCGTTCGATGTTGATGGCCGTGCTAAATCCTCAGACCAGTGGCTGCCAGGAAGTCCGCAGTCTTGCGCAGTTCGTCGGCAGGACCTCAGAGTTTGGCTCCAACACTGGTCTCTTCTTGCCAGAACTTCTGGCGTATTGTCTCTAGATGGGGGCAG
>NC_090256.1:18166839-18184339 GCF_037325665.1 Littorina saxatilis | reverse complement strand
TTTTGTTGTTGTTGTGCTTGTTCTCTTTAGTGTTGTTGTGCTTGTTCTCTTTGTTGTTGTTTTTATTGTTCTTGTTCGTCTTGTCCTTCTTCTTCTTTATTTGATGTTCTTGTTGCTCTTTTTGTTCTCCTTGTTCTTCGCGTTCTTTATTCTCTTATTTTTAGAACTTCTCTTGCATTTCAGTAATCGCTGTTCACGTATTACCCTTCACACGCTCTCTGTATCAAAGATTGTCAATTAAACCTGATTACATTTTTACAGCTATAATGAAAGCCATGATTATCTCATACACTGTTCGAATGTTAAACAGTGTTGGGTTCATATTCTTTGAAAACAAATTGAACAAAAACATTGCATATTACTCTCTTTTTTTTTTTTTTACAAGAAAACAATTTCAGTTGTCAAACACCAGTTATGTGTTGTATCTTAAATTCAGAAATGTTTTCGAAAGGAAGCGGACGGCGTATTAGTTGAAATTGTATTCAGAAAAGGTAAGTTACTGTGTACAAACGCTTTTTAAAAACGATTGCACTTAAATACACATTAAGGGTCATTTTGTTCTGTTGATTAACATCTCTCCTCTCTCAAATCAACCAAATCGAAATGAAATTTGCCGAGATCACAACCATTAGATTGTCCATTGTCCTTAAACAGTCCCACCAATTACCGAGTAATTATCGTAAACCTACAGTATTCAGGACACCAACAAATGCCAAATTGACTCAATACACCATTTTGACCATGCAAACTGTTTCTAGTTTTGCTATACAAGTCATCGTGATAGCTGAATGAGTCACTCTGGTTTGCAAAGCACTTGGACCCTACCCGAATCAGGACTTCACAGACTATGGCAAAGGGGGGAAAGTAAGCATAGTTGACATTGTCAAGCTGAATTGCAAATTGATAAAAATGGCGGCGCCGGTACTTTTGACCGTGGCACAAAATCAAGCAGAATGTTTCAAAGAGAGATGATCGACTGGCTAATTCCCTGGCTTAGTCCCCCACTCAGCGTGAGTCGAACAGTGACAGATCCCAACTGTCATGGGGAGTTAGCCTTGCCCCTGAATGTCGTCGCCGTCTCGGCTAGCTGGCGATGATCGCTGATCGTATCACTGCTCACACCCCCGTGCCGTTTTGTGAAGGGGGAAGCGCACACTCAATGCTCTGTTTGTTGCGAGGGTTGATCGTTTCGTTTTCAAGTTCTCGGACACTGTGCGAAAGGTGCTTGTGCACAATGATATTAATGCATTCGGGTGAAAAAGCCAACTAATGAAGGTCTTTCTTGGCTGTTCTCACAGACCACAGACAAACATCTAACAGTAATTTCATAAGTTATTGCGAGTAAGCAGGCATTTGGACAGCACAAAAAAGGTGAGCAAGCCCCCTCCTTATTCTCTGAAAGTCAAACCTACGTCTTCAAAGCTTTTAAACTGCTAATATCAAAAATATTTAACACAGGATTTCATCTGCATTGTTGAAAGTACCGTACCTGATCAAGGACTCTGGAGATAACTCTTCTCTGTTTTTTTCTGCGAAAAAGTGAATACTCGTGCTTTTTATTGAGGCAAACTTTCCACACGTGTTCCTTGTCCACGCGTTTGAGACATACCTTTTGCTTTTTAATGTCTAAATGTAAAGCACCATGAGACTGCCATTTGGCGGTGATACTTACTTACTGCCTTTCACGCCTGGTGGCGTGTAGGGCAGCGATTTGGCGGTGAACAGCGCTATAAAAGAATGTTTTATTATTATTATTTTTATTATTAGTGATTGGCCTATAGTGACACGTGGCAAATTGTACCTCAATAGAAGCAAGAGTACGTTCCTTCTTTCACAACGCATACACACCCGGCCGACAGAGTTATTTCCGAACATCGTATATTCTCACCACATTCATACTTTCTGCGTGAGCTCTCCTCGCTCGGCCTAGCCAAAGACCGATTCAGTGAAGACAGGACACGACTACTTCGCAACGCTCAGAAGCTTTCACTGACACCCACCCGCATGCCATCCACCCCGTATACTTACTTTACCGTCCTCGCCCCGTGGCGTCGAGTGGTCGCTAGACTCGTCCAGATAACATCTACCCATCCCTTTCCAGCCCACTGCGTCGTAAGCAGCGAGCCAGTGCGACAGTCGCTCCGCCTTACAGACAGAGAGAGGAGGGAATATAAAAAGTGAACTTGAAATGACGTGCGTCGACATAATGCGATATGATTGTTGGTATAATGGGTATTAGCAGCAATTAAAGGCGTGCCCGGGGGCAGAATTACTGGATGGGGGGGGGGGGGGGGGGGAGTCAAGAGAGAGGGGATCGAGACCCACAGCGTCGTAAGAGTTGAAATAGGAGAGAGAGAGAGAGAGAGAGAGAGAGAGAGAGAGAGAGAGAGAGAGAGAGAGAGAGACAGACAGACAGAGAGAGAGAGAGAGAGAGAGAGACATAGAGACAGAGGGAGAGAGATAGGGAGAGAAAGAGTTGGAGACAAGGAGAGAAACAAAGGGAGAGGGAGACAGACGGACAGACAGACAGACAGACAGACAGACAGACAGACAGACAGACAGACAGACAGACAGACAGACAGACAGAGGGAGACAGAGACAGAAAGAGACAGAGAGACGGACATGCAGAGTCAAAGAGAGGCAGAACTGGAGACAGAGAATTTCAAACTGAAACTGAAACTTAACTTGACTACAAAAGTATAACGGTTTTGGTCAAAGCCAGATCTTAATTACAACCTGTCCCTTATTCTTCTTCTTCTGCGTTCGTGGGCTGAAACTCCCACGTACACTCGTGGTTTTTTTTGCACGAGTGGAATTTTACGTGTATGACCGTTTTTTACCCCGCCATTTAGGCAGCCATACGCCGTTTTCGGAGGAAGTATGCTGGGTATTTTCGTGTTTCTATAACCCACCGAACTCTGACATGGATTACAGGATCTTTTTCGTGCGCACTTGGTCTTGTGCTTGCGTGTACACACGGGGGTGTTCAGACACCGAGGAGAGTCTGCACACAAAGTTGACTCTGAGAAATAAATCTCTGGCTGAACGTGGGGACGAACTCACGCTGACAGCGGCCAACTGGATACAAATCCAGCGCGCTACCGACTGAGCTACATCCCCGCCCAACCTGTCCCTTAAATACAAACAGAGAGAGAGAGAGAGAGAGAGAGAGAGAGAGAGAGAGAGAGAGAGAGAGAGATGGATGGATGATGGATAGATTGTTTAATTGTATAACCAGTGGATTGGTTTTTACAATGGTAAAACAGTCCGGGCTTTGTCGAAGATAACTTGACCAAAATTTCAATCAATTTGGTTGAAAAATGAGGGCGTGACAGTGCCGCCTCAACTTTCACGAAAAGCCGGATATGACGTCATCAAAGACATTTATCAAAAAAATGAAAAAAACGTTCGGGGATTTCATACCCAGGAACTCTCATGTCAAATTTCATAAAGATCGGTCCAGTAGTTTGGTTTAAACAAAACTTTATTCAATTTTAATCATGACAAGAACAATGCATGGATGATTACATACTCAAGCATATAATGCTTATTTTAAGCAATCATAGTAATTACAAAACAAAGGTTAGCATGATGGCGGAATAAGTACATTAGCTCATTTCAGGAAACGAAAAACAAAACAAAAGACAAAACAGATACACAAACAAGCAGAAAATGGGAAGGGGTTGGTGATACATGAGGTGGGGAAAGGGCAGCTAGCTAGTAGCTAGCTTAAGGGAAAAAGAAGAAGAAGAAGAAGACTTGGAGCGCCAATATTTGAGGGGATTTTTTCAATTGTAATAAGTGCACATAAGACACTCGCACAAAGTTAATGCGTATTGTGATCAGAGGAAAAGTCACTACATTGCGCATAAATCGAGACATAATTGATAAGTCGGAAAACAACAAAAGAACATGAGAGAGGTTATGGGGAAAAATTTGTCAGGCAGCATGTCGCATGACAGTGTCTAATAAATGTAATAAGTGAAGTATAGAGGCTCATTTACGGAACCTGCCCGTCTGTCTAATAAAGTCCTGTACAGTTATGAATATGGTCTGGTTGACATTTCGTGAATATTGCGGGATGCCTTTCAATAATATTTCGATATACTTATAATCATTTGTCAAATTATCAATGGACAATAATCTTATATCTCTATACAGGGGACAATGCAATAAGTAATGTTCAGCAGTCTCGCTGGGATAACCACACTCGCATTGAGAGCAATCCTTAAGGTGCCGCTTACATAAATCAAAATTCAAATCACTCATACCAATACGCAATCTGCAATGATGTACTTGTTCAAATCTTTCTCCAAAATAATAATGGCATGGTACTTTAAAATCAGCACTTGACAAATAATTTTTGAACTCGCTCAAGGAGGTGGTCATTTTAACGTTATCTGGTAAGGTGTTCCATAGTACAGTCGTTTTGGGGATAAAAGAGTTGCGAAATAATTCGGTTCTATGAGGAGGCACATATCTTTCTAATGGTCTTCGTCTATGATACGGATTAATGTCAACTACAAGAGGGGGCAATACATTTACTAAGTACTGGGGGCATTTGTTATGTATCATCTTATGAAAAACAATTAATTTATGTCTTTTCCTTCGTTCTTCAAGGCTACATAGCCCGCTTTCCTCATACAGCTTTGCATGGCTAGTGCCCTTAACTCCACCTATTATAATTCGTAGGGCTTCTAAGTGTAATTTTTCTAATGCATCTGCCATTATCTTAGTGCAATTATCCCAAACAACATCTGCATAGTCGAAATGGGGTAAAATAAAAGACGTACATTATTTCCAAACTTTTTCGACTTAATCTATATTTATAAAATCGTAAACAATTAATCAGTAAATTCGCTTTTTTAACCTTTGCCGGATGCCGCTTTTGACTACACACTCCCGACGATGCGGGTTTGTCTGAACCCATACATTTGAAAGAGGGTTTTTACCGTTTATTCCTCTAACGACGATGCGGGTTTGTCTGAACCCATACATTTGAAAGAGGGTTTTTACCGTTTATTTCTCTAACGACGGGGTGGGTTCAGGGAAACCCACAGCGCTACTTCAGTGGTTGCATCGAGTTTCTCCCTTCACCGACCTCTTGCAGGGGAGGGAGAGGGGGAGGGAAAGGGGGAGGGAGAGACTGAGAGAGACTGAGAGACTAAGAAAGAGAGAGAGAGAGAGAGAGAGAGATTAAGAAAGAGAGAGAGACTAAGAAAGAGAGAGAGAGAGACTAAGAAAGAGAGAGAGAGACTAAGAAAGAGAGAGAGAGAGACTAAGAAAGAGAGGGAGAGAGTCTAAGAAAGAGAGTAAGAGACTAAGAAAGAGAGAGAGAGAGACTAAAAAAGAGAGAGAGGGAGACTAAGAAAAAGAGAGAGAGAGACTAAGAAAGAGAGAGAGACTAAGAAAGAGAGAGAGAGAGACTAAGAAAGAGAGAGAGACTAAGAAAGAGAGAGACTAAGAAAGAAAGAGAGAGAGAGACTAAGAAAGAGAGAGATAGACTAAGAAAGAGAGAGAGAGACAAATAAAGAGAGAGAGAGACAAATAAAGAGAGAGAGACTAAGAAAGAGAGAGAGAGACTAAGAAAGAGAGAGAGACTAAGAAAGAGAGAGAGAGAGACTAAGAAAGAGAGAGAGAGACTAAGAAAGAGAGAGAGAGACTAAGAAAGAGAGAGAGAGAGACTAAGAAAGAGAGAGAGAGAGAGACTAAGAAAGAGAGAGAGAGAGACTAAGAAAGAGAGAGAGAGAGACTAAGAAAGAGAGAGAGAGAGACTAAGAAAGAGAGAGAGAGAGACTAAGAAAGAGAGAGAGAGACTAAGAAAGAGAGAGAGAGAGAGACTAAGAAAGAAAGAGAGAGAGAGAGAGACTAAGAAAGAGAGAGAGAGGCTAAAAAAGAGAGAGAGAGAGACTAAGAAAGAGAGAGAGAGAGAGACTAAGAGAGAGAAAGAGAGACTAAGAAAGAGAGAGAGACTAAGAGAGAGAGAAAGACTAAGAAAGAGAGAGAGAGACTAAGAGAGAGAGAGAGAGAGAGAGACTAAAAAAGAGAGAGAGAGACTAAGAAAGAGAGAGAGAGAGAGACTAAGAGAGAGAAAGAGAGACTAAGAAAGAGAGAGAGAGACTAAGAAAGAGAGAGAGAGAGACTAAGAAAGAGAGAGAGAGACTAAGAGAGAGAGACAGACAGAGAGAGAGAGAGACTAAGAGAGAGAGAGAGAGAGAGAGACTAAGAAAGAGAGAGAGAGACTAAGAAAGAGAGAGAGAGACTAAGAAAGAGAGAGAGACTAAGAAAGAGAGAGAGAGACTAAGAAAGAGAGAGAGAGAGAGACTAAGAAAGAGAGAGAGAGAGACTAAGAGAGAGAGAGAGACTAAGAAAGAGATAGAGAGACTAAGAAAGAGAGACAGAGAGAGAGACTAAGAAAGAGCTAGAGAGAGAGAGACTAAGAAAGAGAGAGAGAGACTAAGAAAGAGAGAGAGAGACTAAGAAAGAGAGAGAGAGAGACTAAAAAAGAGAGAGAGAGACTAAGAAAGAGAGAGAGAGAGACTAAGAAAGAGAGAGAGAAAGAGAGACTAAGAAAGAGAGAGAGACTAAGAGAGAGAGAGAGAGACTAAGAAAGAGAGAGACAAAGAGAGAGAGTGAGAGACTAAGAAAGAGAGAGAGAGAGACTAAGAAAGAGAGAGAGAGACTAAAAAAGAGAGAGAGAGAGACTAAGAAAGAGAGAGAGAGAGAGACTAAGAAAGAGAGAGAGAAAGAGAGACTAAGAAAGAGAGAGAGACTAAGAGAGAGAGAGAGAGAGACTAAGAAAGAGAGAGAGACTAAGAAAGAGCTAGAGAGAGAGAGAGACTAAGAAAGAGAGAGAGAGACTAAGAAAGAGAGAGAGAGACTAAGAAAGAGAGAGAGCGAGAGACTAAGAAAGACTGAGAGAGAGAGAGACTAAGAGAGAGAGAGAGACTAAGAAAGAGAGAGAGACTAAGAGAGAGAGAGAGAGAGAGAGACTAAGAAAGAGAGACAGAGAGAGAGACTAAGAGAGAGAGACAGAGAGAGAGACTAAGAGAGAGAGACTGAGAGAGAGAGACAGAGAGAGAGAGACAGAGAGAGAGACAGACAGAGAGAGACAGACAGAGAGAGAGACAGACAGTCAGATAGACAGACAGTCAGATAGACGGATAGACAGACAGACAGAGCAACTGACAACAGACATACAGACAGAGAGATACGGACAGACAAACAGAGAGACAGACAGTCTCTTGGAGACAAACAGGCAGACAGACACTGTTCCGCCGCTTTGGTAATTATGGGTGTAGCAGAACCCGCGCCGTCGGCAGAGGGATAGTTACAATCACTACTACTCTTTAAAAGTATGGGTATGTGTGAACCCGCGCCATCGGTAGTGTTTATGTAAATTATCATAATCAATTAATTCTGATGTTTTGTCATGTACACACTAAAAATTTGCAGACAGAGAGCAAATTAGGTGTGTGAGAGATACTTAAAATTTCAAAACGATACCTTTAATGGTTCCAGAGTTACAATGATTTTAGTGTGTCTCTGGGTACAGGTGAACCCAGGAAGCACGGCAAAGGTTAACTATGCTTTGGATGTGGGCATCCCGCTTGCAGGTGCTCTGTAAAATCACTCCAAGGTGTTTGTGTTGATCTACTTTTTCTAAAAAGACATTGTTGAAAAACAAGGGTTGAGGGGGGATTAAATCACGTTGAATATTTAACAATTCAGTCTTAGTCTCGTTAAATTTAACTTTCCATTTATTGGCCCATACACTAATTTTATCAAGATCTTGATTTAATATATTGGTTCGTCTGTCTACATCTTCTAATGCAAGATACATGCTTGTGTCGTCAGCAAACAACTTAATTCCGGATTCAATATTCTTTACAATATCATTAATATAAACCAGAAATAAGAGCGGGCCTAGCACGGATCCTTGTGGAACACCGGCAGGAATCTTTTTAACATTAGACTGTGTTCCCTTAATTACAACAACTTGCTTGCGGTCTGTTAAATAATCACAGAACCATAATAATAACCGACCTCTAATGCCCACTGCTTCTAACTTGGCCAAAAGGCCCTTGTGCCACACTCTATCGAACGCTTTCGACACATCAAAAAATACAGCTTGGGTCGTAATGCCTCTGTCATGACAGGAACAAAATTCATTGTAAATCGAAATCAATTGGAATACACATGAATCATCTGGCAAAAAACCAGACTGCTGTGGAATGAGTATGTGATTTGCCTTTAAAAAATCAAAAACATGTACATAAACACATCTTTCTAACACCTTACCAACACAACTCAGTAATGATATAGGACGGTAATTATTACACAATTCTGCTGGACCTTTTTTATATACTGGAGTAACATGGGCTAGTTTCCACGAGGCAGGAAATTTTCCTTCAACTAAACTTCTATTAAATATTTTTAAAAGGGGTTCTGATACAACATCCACAGAAGCAATTAATAATCGGTTATGTATTAAATCGGGACCTGCAGCTTTCGTCTTCTTCAAATTTATAATAACATCTTTTACTTCATTAACTGACAAGACTAAATTATTCATAAAACAATCAGAAATTTGGATTTCGGGAGGTTCATCGTCTGGATTCTCAATGGACGAATTCTGAATAAACTGATCATTAAAAATATTAGCTTTATCGTGGTTTAAATAATGTATTTGACCTTCTGAGTGGATTGGTGGAAGTTCCTCAGTTTTCATACCCTTCTTATTCATAAAGGATTTAACTAATTTCCACCATTGTTTAGTTCCGAATTTTGAAGGGTCTGAGATCTTTGTATCCAAATTGGAATAATACTCAATAATTCTTTCTCTTTTCTTTTGTGTCAATGAATTACGTGTCTGTCGATACAACAACCAATCTTCGGGTAAATCGGTTAATCTCGCTTTAGTGTGTATCTGATCGCGTGCATCAATTAAATCTAAGATGTCAGATGTTACCCACTCCTTGTCCTCCGATCGAACTGTTACAGTCTTAACCGGCATATTCTCTTTGGCAATGCTCATGAAAATCTGAGTAAAATCTTGGACATTTTCATCAAGACATTTATCAATAAAGACAGCAGACCAATCAACTTGGGAAAGTGATCCACAAAAACTTTCAATATTCATCTTATCATAATTATAAATGGTTCTTTTAAATGAGCGATTAGGAATAACTACAGTGTTTAATACTGCACATGGTACACTGTGGTCACTACACACAGGAGGAAAAACATCTACGCGCTGTATCATTTGCGGGGTTTGGGTTATTATTAAATCTAGGCAGGTACTACTTGTCTCCGTGACACGTGTTGGCAGGGTTACAAGTTGGGTAAGTTGATATAAGTTCAATAAGTTCAGGAGATGCTGGGAGGGGTTACTACCAAAATCGGAGTTAAAGTCTCCAAGGACGATAAATTTGACAAACTGGTTATTTACTCGACGAATGCTTTCGTCAACTAAGTCCCAATATTGGACCTTCGCATCAGGTGGTCGATAAAAAGAACCCACTAAAAGTCTATCTTTATGAAACTTAATTTCAGTCCAGACTGCTTCAAGTCCTGGCACGTGCAGGTCTGGACGTGGCTTACAAAACAAATATGTTTTAACATAAATGGCTACTCCCCCATGTGGGTCGTTTGGTCTGTCTAGTCTTATTGGAGGTTGAAAATTTGGGATCAGTAGTGAGGAACTGTCGTCTGTATGGGATAACCAAGTCTCAGATATGGTTAAAACGTCATGCTTTTGGACTTCAGGATGCAATAGATCAATTTTATTTTTAATACTGCGAGCGTTAATATGGACAATGGACACTTGTTGTGGGGGACCTGGTTTTTTTTCAACATCTCCAGATAAATACAGGCGTTTCTGGGCAAATAGGCCGGAGGTGTATTCAAGGCGTGCAGAACAAAAACAAGTACATTCTTCACTGTAAAAACAGCTAACATTTTGCATCCAACGCGTCGGACTACCATCAATCTTACTCCTTGCAAATAAAAACACGAACAAGGCAAGTGTGACACGGCTCGGACATCTTAGGCACATCAAAATAAAAAATGGTAACAGGGAAGATTCGCACAAAAACTCTAACTTAAGGCCTAGAGCTACTGCCTTTACATGGAAGCAACCAATTCTAGCTCTATAAAGGATTAAATTAAGTGACATTTTCCAGCAACATCAGAAACAGTGTCGTGACGAGGAGAGTGCATTGCATGTTATCAACTGTGACTCTGGCGCTTAGTCTACATGGGAGATGGAAGCAAGAAGAAGGGAAAAGTTTGCATAGGGGTTTAAAAATACGAACAGAAGAAGCTGGACAGTTTATGTACAGACAAAAGAAGACGGGGTTGTCGTGCATTTGGGCTATAGCCGATGAGGCTCTCCATTTCATAAAAGAGTATGCATACAAGCAGTTCGTAAACTAACAGGCAAAACGTACAGTCCAACTCAAGATTAAACTCCAGCATATATGTGGGACTGGATTATGATTGGAAACACTCTATTGGACCAAGTGATTAACCTTTCAATCCATGAAAACATGCACAAGACAAAAGCAAACGCAAATACATCAGCTAAACAACCGTGCAAATATAATCGACAAACAACAAAATAGTTCTTCAGTTAGTGATCTTACTAATCAAAGAGCATCTAAATCCAGTAGCTACGCGACAAACAACTTTATAAATACTCCAACTATTTCAAATAATTACAGTCTATATGATCGGTTAATGAGACAGATAAAAAACCGGACACTCATAAACAGTATTTTCTGGGGTGCATGACTGGACGCCACTATAGGTGCGGCAGCACTCAGTGTACCCACTATATCAGACACTGTGACAGTGCACGGGGAAATAGACTGAGGTTGTCAACAAGCGCGAGAGCTGCAAGAAAGGGTTACATAATCAACACGACCAGATGACAGTCTGATAAGCGATCAGCTAGACGACCAAGATGATTAACGCAGTCATCTAAAGAGTCAGTTGGGGGGTAATCATCAAAGTGATCATACAACTTGTCGAACGAATACTGGAATAGAAAACTATGCAGTCAATCAGATAAGACATCAGGTTTGTATTCTTGTTTGTTTTTTAACTCGACAAACGCTGGACCGGGATATGTGTTGATCTACAAGTATCCAACAGATTAAATGAATAATAGGAAATAACCAAGAAGCACGCAAGTTGATAATATTTAGGAACATGAGACTTCAAGCAGGACAAGTGCGTAACACAGTTTTGCCGGGTGCACATTTATTCAGGTGCAGCAGCACTTAATATACCTAGTGTACCCACTGTAAAAATCACTAAGTGCACGTGGAAACAGGTGGCCAGTCCACCAGCACAAGAGTTATAGGAAGGTGAAGCACAGGCACCTCATAGCGATTGAATCGAACACTAAACACTGAAAGGGGACAGCTCGCTCAAGCGTGTGAAGCGGTAGATTTTGTCTCTATGTTTGATAAATACGAGGCCGTCACGGACCCACGTGTCCTGGATCTTCTCGTCTCGCTTAAGCTGCCTGGCCTTGGCCGCGACAGAGGCCCTGCTGGCGGTGAGATCATCATTGATGAAGACCCGTGGAGAAGCTGAAGGCAGGCGAGGCCAGCCTTGGTCGCCCAGAGTCTTAGTGACGTCAGTTTTGTTCAGTCCTTTTCGCGCCTTCATCAGGCTCTGCTTGGCTCTGTAGGTGCTGAATTTGACGATGATTGAGCGAGGTCGTTGATTCGGCCCCTCTGTTATTTTGCCTACACGGTGGCTCCTGTCAATGTCACTTACGTTAAGTTGCACAGCCACACTTTCTGCAAGTTTGATGACAATGTTGTCGGTATTTTCATTGAGCCGCTCCGGCACAGGGCCAATGCGGACGGAGTTGCAACGAGTGTATTGTTCGAGGTTGTCAAGCTTGTCGTGTAGCTCTTTTATCTCGCCGTCTTTCTTCGCGACAGTTTGTTTAAGGGACATGATTTCCCCTTTTAGCTGGTCCACTACATGAGCACCCACGGCTCGCGCGATCATGTCCACCACCGACGGCTCAGCCAGAACATCACGAAGTTGCTGCTTCATCGTAAGCTCCCGAGGGGGTTTGAGTGGGTTAGAGCTCGTTGGCGATTTCGGGTTAATTAGCTACTGCTGCTGGTGGGCTGTTGCCTTTGTTTACAGAATCGATCATGGTGCTTGACAAAATCTCTGCGCTTATGATCGTAGCTTCAGGATCAGACTCGGATACAATGCTATCATCGGCTGAGACGCACTGCCTCTTCCAGGTTTCGTCAGTGTCCGATAAAGGAGACGTTGGGGGACGCTTGGTCCCGTCGCGCGACATGGGGAATTACGAAAAGGAATTATAGCTGTCAGGCGCCAGTAGTTTGGTCTGAATCGCTCTACACACACACACAGACACACACAGACACACACACACACACACGCACATACACCACGACCCTCGTCTTGATTCCCCCCTCTACGTTAAAACATTTAGTCAAAACTTGACTAAATGTAAAAACCACGAGTGTTGTAATCTGTATATCCCATTCTACCATCAAACACAAAGTGTAGACTACTAGCGGCACTGTTGCGATCTGTGGAGAGTGAAACAGTGGTGCCAGCGAGACTTGGCCCTTTTGCAACCTTAAACTAAGTGACCGTCGCTGAAAAAAATAAAACGAATGAGTGCATCGATAAGTACGCGGTAACACTACTTTCAGACCATTTAAAAGCTTTAAGTAAAGGTTCATAAGTTGCAAGAAAGTAATAAAGTCGTATAGAAATCAATTTAGTTGTAGCGCACAATTCTTTTGTTTTGCGTTTCAGGTCGGCAGAACGGGCGAAACCGGGTTGGCACCCATTTGGCTTACTCGATTCAGAATCGATTCCACGTTGTTTTTCTCGAACGTATTATTATACAATCAGGCTTATTGACAGAGAAGCAAATTTTAGGGAACAAATATGTAGGTTTAGATTTAACCATTTGCTCCCTATTTGAAATGTATCTACGTGATAAACTGTTTTGCGAGTGTGTTTGCATGGATGAACCTAAACTGGTATGGGTGTGAGGAAAACGGGACCAAGTTGGTGAAGTCGCGAATTGCTGACACCAAGTCTGTCACCGCCGATTGATTGCATTTTGAAGGAATATGACTGGATTACGGAAAAATGCACACATGTTAAGTTCTTGGATACCTTCATCGCCAATGTGGACTTACTGCAGAGCCAGGCAAAAGAGTAGACTTGCTCGCAAAATACGTGAAACAGCCGATGTTTGATACGAAGCGAAGCCACCCCAAACCATGCAGTAAGGACGCTTCTCGGTCCCGCTACGCATGACACCAGACCAGTGTTGTTGCTTTGAGTTTGACTAACAAACTCGAAACTGTCATTTAAAACATGAGCCAAATGTGTATTGATTGTGTGATTAGTCTATGTGACAGGGCTTCTATTATCTGTGCTCCCTAGCTTCTGTCAGTTCCCACACCGACACTGCTGACAGACCTGTGTGACAGTCGTCTGCTACGATGCAAGGGAGGGTACTCGTTTTTTTGTTTTGGTTTGTAGCCATGGGCATTGTGATAGTGTTCGACTGTTCAAACTAGTGTTATGCACGGGTTAATAAAACTGCGGATAGAACTCTTTAGCAGCAAAGCAATTAAGAGTGTATTACAATCTATTTGTTTGGCGCAAGGTCAAAGGTCGGGAGGAAAGTAGTTCTTTGCCCAAATCGGAATCTGCACTATCATATATTTTTTGGAGTCCATGATGTATTTATTGAGCTATAAAAATACAACATATATACCCATACTGAAGTAACAGAGACAAAGAAGGGAGGTCATGGGATATAAATATATACACCATAGCAAGCAGATTTGCACACATCATCAAAAAAGCCCCACATTTGTTTGCCCATTCAAAAAACAAACAAGTCGCGTAAGGCGAAAATACAACATTTAGTCAAGTAGCTGTCGAACTCACAGAATGAAACTGAACGCAATGCAATGTTTTGAGCAAGACCGTAGCATCGTCAGTCCACCGCTCATGGCGAAGGCAGTGAAATTGACAAGAAGAGCGGGGTAGTAGTTGCGCTGAGAAGGATAGCACGCTTTTCTGTACCTCTCTTCGTTTTAACTTTCTGAGCGTGTTTTGAATCCAAACATATCATATCTATATGTTTTTGGAATCAGGAACCGACAAGGAATAAGATGAAAGTGTTTTTAAATTGATTTCGAAAAAAAAAATTTGATAATAATTTTTATATATTTAATTTTCAGAGCTTGTTTTTAATCCAAATATAACATATGTATATGTTTTTGGAATCAGCAAATGATGGAGAATAAGATGAACGTAAATTTGGATAGTTTTATAACAAAAAATTGTTTTTACAATTTTCAGATTTTTAATGACCAAAGTCATTAATTAAATTTTAAGCCACCAAGCTGAAATGCAATACCGAAGTCCGGGCTTCGTCGAACATTACTTGACCAAAATTTCAACCAATTTGGTTAAAAAATGAGGGCGTGACAGTGCCGCCTCAACTTTCACGAAAAGCCGGATATGACGTCATCAAAGACATTTATCAAAAAAATGAAAAAAACGTATGGGGATATCATACCCAGAAACTCTCATGTCAAATTTCATAAAGATCGGTCCAGTAGTTTGGTCTGAATCGCTCTACACGCACGCACACACACACACACACATACACCACGACCCTCGTCTCGATTCCCCCCTCGATGTTAAAACATTTAGTCATAACTTGACTAAATGTAACAAGTCGCGTAAGGCGAAAATACAATATTTAGTCAAGTAGCTGTCGAACTCACAGAATGAAACTGAACGCAATGCCATTTTTCAGCAAGACCGTATACTCGTAGCATCGTCAGTCCAGCGCTCATGGCAAAGGCAGTGAAATTGACAAGAAGAGCGGGGTAGTAGTTGCGCTAAGAAGGATAGCACGCTTTTCTGTACCTGTCTTTGTTTTAACTTTCTGAGCGTGTTTTTAATCCAAACATATCATATCTATATGTTTTTGGAATCAGGAACCGACAAGGAATAAGATGAAAGTGTTTTTAAATTGATTTGGACAATTTAATTTTGATAATAATTTTTATATATTTAATTTTCAGAGCTTGTTTTTAATCCGAATATAACATATTTATATGTTTTTGGAATCAGCAACTGATGGAGAATAAGATAAACGTAAATTTGGATCGTTTTATAAATTTTTATTTTTTTTTACAATTTTCAGATTTTTAATGACCAAAGTCATTAATTAATTTTTAAGCCACCAAGCTGAAATGCAATACCGAAGTCCGGGCTTCGTCGAAGATTACTTGACCAAACTTTCAACCAATTTGGTTGAAAAATGAGGGCGTGACAGTGCCGCCTCAACTTTCACGAAAAGCCGGATATGACGTCATCAAAGACATTTATCAAAAAAATGAAAAAAACATTCGGGGATTTCATACCCAGGAACTCTCATGTCAAATTTCATAAAGATCGGTCCAGTAGTTTAGTCTGAATCGCTCTACACACACACACAGACACACACACACACACACGCACGCACATACACCACGACCCTCGTTTCGATTCCCCCTCGATGTTAAAATATTTAGTCAAAACTTGACTAAATATAAAAAGCAAACAAAAACCCAGATAAATATTCTTTCTTCTACAAGAAAAACAGCATGTCCCAGTAGGCAGTAGGCAGAGAGAGAGAGAGAGAGAGAGAGAGAGAGAGAGAGAGAGAGAGAGAGAGAGAGAGAGAGAGAGAGAGAGAGAGAGACAGGGAGAGAGACAGACAGACAGACAGACAGACAGACAGACAGACCAGACAGACAGACAGACAGACAAACAGACAGACAGGCATAACAAGAATGAGAAAGAGAGACTGAGAGAGAAAGAGAGCGACAGAGATGGGGGAGAGAAAGAGGCGTATAAGAAACCAGATCAGGGGCGGATCTGGGGGGGGGGTGCAATGGGTGCAATTGCACCCCCACCCCCCCCCCCCCCCCAGCGGGACAAAAAAACAAAAACAAAAAAAAGAAGAAAAAAAAAAAGAAGAAAAATGTATCACCTGAAAATAGCACTTTACACGCTCAGATTGCACCAGATTGCACAATTTTGCTTCCTTTTTAAAAAAAAATTCCGGGGGGGCATGCCCCCGGACCCCCCTAGCATGCTCGGCGCTTCGCGCCATCGGTTCGGCGCTTCGCGCCTTCGCTGATAAGATACAAACAAAACAAAAAAAGAACTTTGCACCCCCCCTTTCAAAACCCAGATCCGCCCCTGCAGATGAATACTTGCTTCGCCGGGAAGAAGTTGAGCCGAATACCCGGCTGCGCCGGGGACCCGGCCGGCGCACCGCACGGAGAAAGGGAGACAAACGCGGCTGAAAACACTGGAGAAGATAAGGAAGAGTTACTGGGAATGGATAGAGAGAAAAACCAAAATCGGTTCAGCGCTGCGCGCGAAAAACCAAAATCGGTTCAGCGCTGCGCGCTGAGAACACGTGTTGAAATATCTCATCGATGAGGTTGTGTCCGGGGTGTAGCTAAATACGGTCTCCAAATTTGAAAGAGATCCACCGAGAACTTTGGCTTGGCATCGCGGACACACACACACACACAGACAGACAGACAGACAGACAGACCGATAGACAGACACAAGTCGTATATATATATAGAAGAAGAGGCAAGAGCCCCACCTCATAAAAAAAACAAGTCGCGTAAGGCGAAATTACTACATTTAGTCAAGCTGTGGAAGTCACAGAATGAAACTGAACGCACTACATTTTGTCACAATGACCGTAGTCCGCCGCTCGTGCAAAAGGCAGTGAAATTAATGAGCCTGATTAGCGCGGTAGTGGTTGCGCTGTGCTGCATAGCACGCTTTTCTGTGCCTCTCTTCGTTTTAACTTTCTGAGCGTGTTTTTAATCCAAACATATCTTTCTTTCTTTCTTTATTTGGTGTTTAACGTCGTTTTCAACCACGGAGGTTATATCGCGACGGTCCAAACATATCATATCTACATGTTTTTGGAATCAGGAACCGACAAGGAATAAGATTAAAAAAAATTTTTAAATCGATTTCGGAAATTTTATTTTAATCATAATTTTTATATTTTAAACATTGAGAGCTTGTTTTTAATCCGAATATAACATATTTATATGTTTTTGGAATCAGAAAATGATGAAGAATAAGATAAACGTAATTTTGGATCATTTTATAAAAGAATAATTTTAATTACAATTTTCAGATTTTTAATGACCAAAGTCATGAATTAATTTTTAAGCCTCCAAGCTGAAATGCAATACATAAGTCCGGCCTTTGTCGAAGATTGCTTGGCCAAAATTGTAATCAATTATTTTGAAAAATGAGGGTGTGACAGTGCCGCCTCAAATTTTACAAAAAGCCGGATATGACGTCATCAAAGACGTTTATCCAAAAAATGAAAAATATATCTGAGGATATCATACCCAGGAACTCTCAT
>NC_090256.1:18136839-18161839 GCF_037325665.1 Littorina saxatilis | reverse complement strand
TGTGTGTGTGTGTGTGTGTGTGTGTGTGTGTGTGTGTGTGTGTCCGCGATGCACGGCCAAAGTTCTCGATGGATCTCTTTCAAATTTGGTGGCCATATTCAGGTACACCCCGGACACAACCTGGTCGATGAGATATTTCAACACGTGCTCTCAGCGCGCAGCGCTGAACCGATTTTGGTTTTTCTCTGGATCCATTCCCAGTAACTCTTCCTTATCTTCTCCAGTGTTTTCAGCGTTTATCTCCCTTCCTTCGTGTGGCGTCAATACATATTCCCGTTTCTATTTTTAGAAGGTCACTGTCGACAACGCTCAATCCATATTCCCGTTATACTATTTTTGGAAGGTCACTGTCCCGGCGAAGCCGGGTATTACTCTTCTCCAGTGTTTTGCGCGTTTATCTCCCTTCCTTCGCGCAGCCGGGTATTCGGCTCGACTTCTTCCCGGCGAAGCCGTACCCGGCGAAGCGGGTATTCATCTAGTCAATACATAAATACATAAATAAATGAATGAATGAATGAAGGAAGGAAGGAAGGAAGGAAGGAAGGAAGGAAGGAAGGAAGGAAGGAAGGAAGGAAGGAAGGAAGGAAGGAAGGAAGGAAGGAAGGAAGGAAGGAAGGAAGGAAGGAAGGCAGGAAGGAAGGAAGGAAGGAAGGAAGGAAGGAATTAGCCACAGTAGATTATTCATAGCGTTTATTATAAATTCTCTGTTTCAGGACGACGTCTCTAATAAGACTTGTCATTTAAATAAAATTAGTTGACAACAAGAGTCATCATATTTAATTTAAATTTGTTTGTGTTTGAAGAATAATTTTCTTAATGTTGGTGCCCTTGTGTATTTCAGAATCCGAAGTTAGTTTTGAGACATGCTCAGCCTGTATGATTTTATCAAACACGTTGTCATGGCCAATACGAGAAGACAAAATAATTGTACTTTATATCTTGTGAGAGAAACAAAATTCATGTTTATATAGGCACTTGTGTGACGACAGTTGCAGAACCACAGTCTATGAAACACCTTGTAATGGCAACTACATGTAGAAAATAAAATATCCATGATACGTTTGCTCACATCTTACCTTAGAAACTATTCGATTTTTAAAATGCGATAAGGCTCAGCTGTTACGATAGTTGCGTAGGCCTGATAAAAACAATATATAAAAAAAATCAAATACAAATTGTTGTAGTGAAGAAGTCATAGAGGGCAGACGTTGATTACTTAACTTGTGTGATTATTTTGGGTAGAACAAAAATTACTTCATTCGTTAGTCAATTATCAGCACATTAATTCAAACGAAAGCCCAGCTAGCTTACTGGAAACACAAAAGGACAAAATCAAGAAAATTTAGTTTGCTGAAATAAAGACACACAGGACAAATCTGGAAACGGCGATCATTATCACCAAATATCTACATAATAATGTACCCCCTGTAGAGGTACAGGAAGTAATACATTCAATTAAACCAGATTTTCTACCCAAACTAATTGTTTTGCATTATGATTTAATTAATCAAATTAAACACACAGTCCTGATTGTGCAAACAATGTGTCCGTCCATCTCAAATCCGCCAAGGCTTTTTGTTTTACACGGAACAAGACCATGCATCGACCCTTACACATACTTGATCACGTACCCAAAATCAACAAGCTAACTGCATCCTGTGCAAATTTAGAATATTCTGTTTTCCTGCCTCAATGGATTCTTGTGTGCGTTTGTTTGTGTGTCATGATTTCGTTGATTACACCAACAATCTGTTTAAACTACGTATATACCACACTCTCTTAGCAGCAGGTCACGCAGTGATATAACAACACTACGACCAGACAGACAGACACGTCCTGTCAACAGAAAGGGAAGGAGAGACGAAGCTCGGGGCCAGCAGGCTGGGTGGGCACCCACTGAGACATCAGTAAAGGGGTGGAAACTAACAGAAAGGGGTGGGGCGGGGGAAAACACCCGAAAGCTTTTCCCCCGCGGATGTCACTCTTGCTGTCACTCGACACCACAACAGTCAGTCGCTCATGTGCATCCGACTGCTGCTGCTACCTTGATTCCGCCCCAACTCGCTGTCGTGTTTTCGTGTGGCGGAGTCGCTGTAGTCTCTCATTACGCTTGCCGACAACAGCTACAGACACACCTGAGTTGAGTTGTTGTCATTGGCACAGTTAGAACTTTGTGGAAATCAAATTGCATTGCTAATTTGTTTTAATTTTTCTTTCTTGTTTTTAGATGACTGCTTTTGGTCACTTTGACATTAATTTCAAGAGATAGTTCTCACATCAAAGTGGAGAAACTGTCATTCACATTTGTGGTATCCTACAGGTTGCGTTCCAAACGTTGACTGGTGACGTGTGCACGTAATCGGTATAATTGATCAAACCTGCATGGTTGCCTTGGACTTTCAAGACTCAGTTCATCAAACAAAAGGAAGACAGAAATACAGATAGATGGGAAAAGACAGAGGAGAGCAGAAGGAGAGAGAACGAAAGAAGACATTGAAATCAAGCCTTCAAAAGCAAAATCACCGGGAACAGAACTTTGTCGGCATCATTCAGCCCTGCAAGAAGAATACTGACTACAGTATTTCTCCGTATGTCGATGGCTCTGGTTACCGCAAACTCAACATCACTGTGCACAGAATGCACAGGTAAATGATCTAAAAACCAGGCGGTTTTTTTTCTGGAAATCAGATATTTCGCATTATTCATAAAAACAAACCTAAACTTCTTCTTTTTTTTCAACCTCACGGTTTTTTTGAGAAGTTTCTGCACAGCATCATGAAAATGCCAGCGAATGAGACTTCTACTGAGGAGAGGTGTACTCAAGGGGAAGCACTGGATGAAAGCAAGAAGTACCCTGACTATTGCCGTACCATCACCTTTACAGGTAAGTCCACCAGATAGTTTCTGCGACGCCTTTCTTGAAAACAAGTTTTCTGACAATTTTGACCTAACAAGTCCAGGGGAAATTAATTTGCTGTACTCGAAAATGATTCGCAAGAAAGCTAATTATTGAATGAATGTAAATTGATGTGCGTCCTATCCTTCAGCGTAAAAGCCCCAATTCAGTTTCAGGTCAGATGTTGTTTTTTGGGTGTTTTTTTTAAGTGATAGCTGGTATGCATACGTCAATCGAACGAAACCTGTTAGATGTTGTAAATCAAATTAAAATCTGTATAATCTAATAATCGTTAGCAAGTCCCACGGCTGTCACGGGCAAAAAAAAGAAGGACGAATTAAGCCACGAACATGAACTTGAATGTACCACCAGCAGAGGGTTTACGATTTGGATATATGAACGTTCAAATATTCACTTTTAGTTATTTACGGTATGTGGTGTCATTATTTCAAAACCCTAAACCGAACAATGTATTTTGTTGGTGCGTGTTGAACAAGTTTTTTTGTCTAGGAGTGTGCTTTTAAGTTTTGAGGTCAAATGAAACAAAGTATTTAGTCTTTGCTTCCAATCAACAAACCCGGTAGTGTCTGCCTCTGATTTTGTATTGTTTGTGGTTTATGATTTGTTTTGGTATTTCGAATGAATGTTCTTTCATATCCTTTCTCTTTCGGTTCAGGCCTTTTTTTCCCTTAACCAGTCTCCCTTGTCATTTCTTCTTCAAGATCATTCCTACTTTGTTTTCTTTAAAGCCATATTGAGGGGGGGGGGGGGTTTTTTTCTGGAAGGACATATGACACTCAATCAGTAGAAGATGTTAATGACAAGCTTCAAGTTCATGTATTTCATTACCTGTTTGTTCTTAATCTTTGTTATATTTGTCTTTTCTGCTCTGTCTCTCTCTCTCTCTCTCCCTATCTCTCTCTCTCTCCCTCTCCCTCTCTCTCTCTCTCTCTCTCCCTCCTCTCTCTCTCTCTCTCTCTCTCTCTCTCTCTCTCTCATAATAATATGCAGATCTAAATTAAGTTATGTTAAAAATGGACACTTTTTATCATTGGAAATTGTACTTAAAATGCAGTATGACAATTTATTTTTAAATTTGTATCTGTATATACAGTTACTAGAGGAATACCCGGCTTCGCCGGGTGAATCGCGAGACAGAGACAGACAGCGTGGCGGTTCACCACAATCACCTTTGAAGGCGAAGTCCTCTCAAACGGGATTGAGAATTTTAGAGCTTATTTCTTAGCCCTATATTATCTGCTGTGGCTTCTCAAATGCCAGAACATACAGACAGACAAAAGCCGCTAGACCACATCACAAACAGAACTCTACAATACACAGGTTTTTGCCCACACACACACACACACACACACACACACACACACAGAAGCCGTATATATATATACTAGAATGAATACCCGCTTCGCCGGGTAGCCGGCTTCGCCGGGAAGAAGTACTTAGAGCCGTACGCCGGCTTCGCCGGGTCCGAACAATGGACCCGCCAAGCTTAGGTCCCTCCCAGATTCGTGGAATGGGAACAGCACGAAAATGATTTAGTGGCCATAATGCCATTCCTGACCATATCGAGTCCCATCCTTGTCGACGAATGTAACCGTGTTAATCACCTTTGGAGGCGAACTCCACTCAAACAGGACTGAGCAAGTTATGGCTTCTCAAAGGAAGGCCAGTACATAAAATTACGTTAAAATTAATATTAAAAGTCCTACGGTTTTGAGCCATTAAGGACTTGAGTGTTTGTCCGCTTTCAAAAAGAGGAAAGAAAGAAACAAAAAATAAGGAGAGGAGGGCAGGGGGTGGGGTTGAGTTGATAATGCTCTGTGGAATTTGTTAAAATGAAAAGTAGTTAAGATGTTTCTTGGTAAGAATTATAAGTCTGTATTCTATATCTTGAATAACGGGCTTGTAATATTATTTTTATTTTATTTCAAATCGAGTTAAAAAGTGGAACCTTTCAGGATCACCAATAAAACCAAATAGATGAGCAAGTAAGAGGAACACGAACAATAAATCTCAAAACTTTTTACAAATAAAAGGATTAAGATGTAAGCCACGAAGGCCGTGGTAATAAAAACAATATGTACAGTTTGGCGACTAATGGGCCTTGGGTGAGGATATGTTGTCTAGAAGGTAGTCGCTGGAATCAGGAGGGATGGCGGGAGCCACTCGACCTCAAACTGAAACACGCTGATGTGATAATCTGGGCTTAGTTATACCCACAGCCCCATGTCCGAGTCCCTGACCAGTCGGCACAGCAGCAAGCTGTGTGACCAGCCTAGAGAACTGCTACTGCGCAGATAATCCTGGGGACTCAGACCATGGAGCTGCATATGGTCATATAAGGTTTTAAAGGTAATTCTATTTGTAGCGCATGGAGCGAAAATGTGTTGAAATGAATAGGGTTCTCCACAATGGCAGGACTTGTTAAAGATATGGAAGCGGCAGCCGCCGGCACGGAGGCGTCTGAAGATAGTGAGGAGGTTTGTTGGGAGATCGGGGTGTAGATCGTTCATATCAATGGGTTGATAGGACAGAGATGTTACGTACTGACTTCGAATGAGTTTACGGATTTTACTGTAGAACTCGGTTACTGAGTAGCCGATGTTAGTGTTAGCTGGGCTAGATTCTGCCGCTTCTTTGGCAGCGACATCCGCCAGTTCATTTCCCCGGACCCCTACGTGAGAGGGGACCCAGAGAAATGATACGGATGTGCCGGATGAGATTAACTGGTGACATATAAAGAGGATTTCTCTTTGTAGCTCTGCCCGATTTGATGTGTTTCGATGCAGAGCTTGTAATGAAGAGCGCGAGTCAGAGCAGAAAACTACCGCACGCGGTGTGACTGGGAGGTCATTTATAAAAGTGCATGCCATGAGCAAGGCAAATAGCTCGGCTGAGAATATGGAGATGTCTTTATTAAGAGTATATTTCCTTGAGATTTTGAGATCTGGGATCACAAAGGCGCAGCCAACGCTGCCGTCTGCAAATTTGGATCCGTCAGTAAAGACTTTTAAATGCTCCGAGAATTTGTAGTTTAGGGTTTCTTTTGTAACAGTAGCTAGGTAGACGGGGTTATCTTTTTTGGTAGTATTATCTTCACTGTCGTATATGATAGTAGGGGTTTCCTCAAGCCAAGGCGGGTAGGAGGGCGGGGGGACCCTGGCCAGCTCACTGACCTTCACCCCGCTATCGGCTAGAATGCGGTTTACTGTGTCGGATAAGGGTAGCGTTTTGGCCAAGAGTTGAGTGCTATGTTTGGTGTTGGCCTCATAATTTTGGTGCTGAGGAAAAAAGTCAGTCAGGACCTCGCAGGCAGAGTTCTCTACCGCGTGGGCTCTGACAGCATACTGAGCTGAACGGAGTTTTATCTCATCCACAAGGGGCAGCCACCCACACTCGCTGTAGACTCGACTCTTACTCGCTTGTTGGGAGAGTCCCAGAGCTATTTTGAGCGCCCTGCACTCTATAATAGCCAGTTTTTTCATGAGCGCCGGGCGCGTCGCGAAATAAGCTTCGCACCCGTAAAGGAGGCGGGAGCGAATTAATGCCCGCACTACCTCTGTGACACACTTACGCCCTCTGGCCCAGGATTGGGACGCCAGGTAGCGTATGATATAAAGATCCTTGTTGGCCTTATTGATCAGATGTTCGATATGACTGGTCCAGTTAAGTCGGGTATCGATGATAACGCCGAGGAACTTAACTTCTGAGCTCGGTTTGATAATATCACAACCTATCTTTATACTGCAGTTCCTGTACAGTTGTCTACGGGAGACAACAAGAAAGACTGTTTTATTTGAGGCTAGTTGGAAGCCGTTGGTGTACATATATTGACAGAGGTTGTCGATTTTAGTTTGGTAAGAAGATAAGTCAACAGTGTTGGTAACTCTGTTATGGCGTGGTCTATTAGTGTCTATTAAGGCGAGGTCGTCCGCATACAGAAGTACACTGGCACCGTCAACCTTAACAGAAGTAATGTCATAGAGCATGATGCTGAATAAGTTTGGCGCGATGATACTGCCCTGGGGAACCCCCATGTCCAGCGCATGGGTTTCGGACACCGAAGAGCCCACCCGGACAGACATCTTGCGATTGCTGATGAAGTTTTTGATGAATTGGTACATGTGGCCAGAGACACCGATTCTGCCGAGTTTTAGGAGTAGACGAGCATGCCAGACGCTGTCGTACGCAGATTTAATATCAAAGAAGGTTCCAAGAAGAGAATTATTACTATGTGCCAAGGTCTTTTTGATTTTTTCAGTGACGTGCACAATGTGGTCCGCACACGAACGACCTTGCCTAAAACCTGCCTGGCATGTAGGAATGATATTGTGTTTATTGAGGTGGAACTCCAGCCTCTGGTTCACCACACGCTCAAAGATCTTGCTGAGGTGGGGGGTTAGTGATATGGGGCGGTAACTGCCAGGTAGATTGCCCGGTTTTCCGCTCTTCAATACTGCTACTACTTGTGAGTCTGACCACGCTGCGGGGATAGTATCCTTTAACCAGCATAGGTTGAAAAACTGAGTGAGCAACTTAACAAAGTTAGGTGGTAGATGTTTTATCATGTGATATGATATTGGGTCTAAACCTGTGGATTTTTTTGGGTCTTTCACAGAAGAGATGGCGTTTTGGACTTCTTTTGCCTTAAACATGCAGTTTATAGGCAACTGGTTGTCATCTGGGGGGTATGTGAAACCCTTCTCCTGATCTAACCTATAATTGAGTCGTTCAGTATCTAGGGATTTTGATTGACTATTTTTGGCAAAAGTATCTGCTAATAGGTTTGCCTTTTCAGAGTCAGTTGTGGTCATTTTATCACCCGATAGTAGTGGCTTTTCTTTAGTTCTGTATCTACATTTAAATCTGCGGATTTTCTTCCAGATTTTGCCACAGTCTTTGTAATCTTTAGTTTCTTTGTGGACAAAGTTTTCCCAGTTTTGAAGTTTAGCCTCAGCGGTGATCTGGTTAAATTGTATTTCAGCTGACTTCATATTCGTGAAGTTAGCGTCTGAGCAGTGCCTGAGATATGTCCTAATGTGATATCGCTTGTTTGCCAAGGCTTCATCACAGTCTGCATTCCACCACTCATTCCTTTTGGCCTTACAGTTAGGATTTACTGATTTAAGCGGAATGTGATTATTGGCAGCAGTGAGTATACATTGACGTATGTTATTGTAAGAGGCTTCGATGTCATCCGTAAGGAGAGTTTCCTCCCTGACACCCTCGAGCTCCGCACGGAAGCTGTCCCAATTTGCCTGTTTGTAATTGTACTTTTTTCTGACCTCCGAGTTATTGCGATTAGGGGCGAAGTGGCGGAAGGTAAGAACAATGGGTAAGTGATCGGAGCCGAGGGCGTCCGGGAAAACGTTCCAGTCGATGTCAGTGACTATGGCATTTGAGCAAAGGGAGAGATCGATTGCTGACGGGGAATGGTCAGCTCTGTCTGGAAGTCTGGTTGCCGAGCCATCGTTTAGTATACAAAAGTCAGTTTCCAAAATGACGTCAGCAAGATACAGACAGTTAAAATTAATATTAAAAGTCCTACGGTTTTGAGCCATTAAGGACTTGAGTGTTTGTCCGCTTTCAAAAAGAGGAAAGAAAGAAACAAAAAATAAGGAGAGGAGGGCAGGGGGTGGGGTTGAGTTGATAATGCTCTGTGGAATTTGTTAAAATGAAAAGTAGTTAAGATGTTTCTTGGTAAGAATTATAAGTCTGTATTCTATATCTTGAATAACGGGCTTGTAATATTATTTTTTTTTATTTCAAATCGAGTTAAAAAGTGGAACCTTTCAGGATCACCAATAAAACCAAATAGATGAGCAAGTAAGAGGAACACGAACAATAAATCTCAAAACTTTTTACAAATAAAAGGATTAAGATGTAAGCCACGAAGGCCGTGGTAATAAAAACAATATGTACAGTTTGGCGACTAGTGGGCCTTGGGTGAGGATATGTTGTCTAGAAGGTAGTCGCTGGAATCAGGAGGGATGGCGGGAGCCACTCAACCTCAAACTGAAACACGCTGATGTGATAATCTGGGCTTAGTTATACCCACAGCCCCATGTCCGAGTCCCTGACCAGTCGGCACAGCAGCAAGCTGTGTGACCAGCCTAGAGAACTGCTACTGCGCAGATAATCCTGGGGACTCAGACCATGGAGCTGCATATGGTCATATAAGGTTTTAAAGGTAATTCTATTTGTAGCGCATGGAGCGAAAATGTGTTGAAATGAATAGGGTTCTCCACAATGGCAGGACTTGTTAAAGATATGGAAGCGGCAGCCGCCGGCACGGAGGCGTCTGAAGATAGTGAGGAGGTTTGTTGGGAGATCGGGGTGTAGATCGTTCATATCAATGGGTTGATAGGACAGAGATGTTACGTACTGACTTCGAATGAGTTTCCGGATTTTACTGTAGAACTCGGTTACTGAGTAGCCGATGTTAGTGTTAGCTGGGCTAGATTCTGCCGCTTCTTTGGCAGCGACATCCGCCAGTTCATTTCCCCGGACCCCTACGTGAGAGGGGACCCAGAGAAATGATACGGATGTGCCGGATGAGATTAACTGGTGACATATAAAGAGGATTTCTCTTTGTAGCTCTGCCCGATTTGATGTGTTTCGATGCAGAGCTTGTAATGAAGAGCGCGAGTCAGAGCAGAAAACTACCGCACGCGGTGTGACTGGGAGGTCATTTATAAAAGTGCATGCCATGAGCAAGGCAAATAGCTCGGCTGAGAATATGGAGATGTCTTTATTAAGAGTATATTTCCTTGAGATTTTGAGATCTGGGATCACAAAGGCGCAGCCAACGCTGCCGTCTGCAAATTTGGATCCGTCAGTAAAGACTTTTAAATGCTCCGAGAATTTGTAGTTTAGGGTTTCTTTTGTAACAGTAGCTAGGTAGACGGGGTTATCTTTTTTGGTAGTATTATCTTCACTGTCGTATATGATAGTAGGGGTTTCCTCAAGCCAAGGCGGGTAGGAGGGCGGGGGGACCCTGGCCAGCTCACTGACCTTCACCCCGCTAATAAAATTACACAAAAGCCGCCAGACCACATCACAAACAGAACTGAACAATGCACAGGTGTTGCTTACATAAGAGACACACACACTCACACACACACACACAAAAACACAGAGAAGCCGTATCTATAGAGAGATAGATGACAGTGTATTTTTCGCGTGGCTATAAATTGATTCGACCTTTGCACTTTTACAGTGAGGATAATTTACGGGTCCAATTTACGTTCTGTACACTGCGTTGACCTTCTAAAAATAGTACCAGTAACAGAACGCCGGGAATATCCGAAGACGCTCAGCGCAGTGGACAGCGCAGTGTAGTTTACAACTGAACGGGAAAGCCATACGAAGGAAGGGAGATAAACGCCAAACACTGGAGAAGATAAGGAAGAGTTACTTATAATGGTGAAATGAACACAAAAACGAAAATGAGTTCAGCGCTGCGCGCTGAGAGCACGTGTTGAAATATCTCATCGATGATATTGTGTCCGGGGTGTAGCTGAATACGGTGTCCAAATTTGAAAAAGATCCACCGAGAACTTTGGCGTTGTGATGTGGTGTAGCGGCTATGGTGTGTCGGTATGGGGGCCCGGGTAGCTGAGGTGGAACCAAAATAGCTGAGGTGGAACCAAAATCGGTTCCGCGCTGCGCGCTGAGAGCACGTGTTGAAATATCGACCAGGTTGTGTCGTGTCCCGGGTCTACCTGAATATGCCCACCAAATTTGAAGCAGATCCATCGAGAACTTTGGCCGTGCATCGCGCACAGACAGATACACAGACAGATACACAGACAGACACACAGACACTAGTCGTATATATATATAGATAATGTGTTACGTTTGATGTGATAATTCTTTCATTATGTTGTTTTCTGTTCTTGTTGACCCTATATTAGGGCGAGGGCTGGATGTACAAAAGCATATATTCTTGCTTATCTATTACCCTCGATAATAAAGATTTTGTCTTGTCTTGTCTTGTCTTGTCTTGTCCTCTCTCTCTCTCTCTCTCTCTCTCTCTCTCGCTCTCTCTCTCTCTCTCTCTCGCTCTTTCTTTCTCTCTCTCTCTCTCCCTCTCTCTCTCCCCCCCTTTCTCTCTCTCTCTGTTCCTTCTCTCTATATTTTCTCTGTCTTTTGCGTTAGTCCTTTAAGTTTTGATTTGTTCGAAAATAATGGTGTTAAGGGCAAAGATGGCAGGGAAATTCAGATTTGTTTCTTTGGCAACCTTCTACATTTTTGTTTCAAGGTTCTTGATACAAATCGTCTGACAAAATGGTATTTAAAAAAAGGGGGGGGGGTATTTGAATTAACTATGGGTCACAAAGGATGTTTGTTGTGACTTTATGGGATAAAACATGTCGTTTGGGGGAAACATACAAATAAAGATAGCAATTTGAAGTAGGTTTAATGCTAATCAAAACAGATTCCTCAATACATTTACAGAACAAAGTCTTCATATCTAACACATTTTGTTTTATGAATCCTTGGCACAAAATTATTTTTTTAAAAAGGCACCATTTTTATACTTTGACAAAGTTTTAAAATCTTTCCTGTGCAATTTACAGAAAATCTTTCTGTAATTTCAAAAAAACAACTTCATTTCTGGAGAAATTACAGAAAAGAAAAAGAAGATTAGACAGTAAGTCGATTAGATGAGTATTTCTCAATGACGGCAGCTGTTGCTCAAACAACCATTCTGAGAAAATAGCGTCAACAGTTTCCAAAATGGTGTCAAATGTTAATAAAGAATACTTTGAAAATGATTATTTTATTGCAAGGAAGAGGCTGACGATGACAAATTTGCATTACACAATTATTCTATGATGTTCAAAGTAGCTACACATACTGAGGACCTAAAACACGTTTTGGGTCCAAAATTCCGTGCCCACTCTGGCCTGAGAAAGCGTGCCTGATTGGTGTAAGTAAATAATGGCTGCCATTAAATTACAAGTATACACATTCTTTTAACACTATACATTGTTTTAGCTAGAGGGCATATATGAGTTAACCCTCTTCCCCATTTACAGATCTGCAAATTGTTCAGGATACACCGACGTTTCGTTGCTAATCATGTTGTTATTACCTGTATGAGACAGTTTTTCGTTGCTACAGTATTTGAATATACTCAGAAAGCGTTCATAAACAATTGCGGAGAAAACCACCCCCTCAAAATAATTAAGATACAAATATGGTACAGAGAAAAACGTCAGCTTATAGGGACTAAATTCTTAGGACGTTAGAACCAATGTCGTCTTTTTTTATTTTTTTATTTTTTATTTATATATATGTATTTATTTTTTTTGTGGGTGGGGATGGTGGTGGTGGTGGGGATGGGGTGGGGGTCAGGGATGGGGTGGGGGGTCAGGGATGGGGTGGGGGGGTCAGGGATGGGGGTGGGGGGTCAGGGATGGGGATGGGGGTGGGGGTGGGGTCAGGGATGAGGATGGGGATGGGGGTGGGGTCAGGGATGGGAATGGGGGGTCAGGGATGGGGGTGGAGGGGTCAGGGATGGGGGTGGGGTGTCAGGGATGGGGATGGGGGTGGGGGTGGGGTCAGGAATGGGGGTGGGGGGTCAGGGATGGGGATGGAGGTTGATCTTGTTTCGGGATATGATTGGCAAAAGACGGTAGAATAAGGTTGAGTTGAGAGGAGTTTGACAGAGGGAGGGGGGTAGCACCAAAAAAAAACATTAAAAAAAACACAAGGAAAGTGTGATAGCTCGCAAAGATTCAAAGACACCTCACACACACATACACAACCTCGGCTTTGCCTGTAACGCCTAAAGTTCTATTTAGTAAAGGAGAAAGAAGGAAAAAATGAAAAAAGCTGACACGAGTTTTGTGTTGCTAATTACTATGTTACAACCGGGCAATAAGAAGGGGTGATACAAAGTCAGGAATTAGACAACTGCTGTTTAGCGCGCCCCTTTACATGGGTAGCCTTCATGCTTTCATGGAGGTGTGAGACTGGGGGGTCAGTGTTGACAAAAGTCGCAGGTGTCAGGGGGAATTGGTAGCTAGACACGACGATCAAGCCGCCCCTCCCCCATTCTCTTGGCATGAAAGAACATTTCTGTGGCGTCGAATATGTGTGTTGAAAAAAGAAGAAGAAAAAAGAGAGCGAAAATAATACACGCACACATGTATACAACACCTTTAAAGGGGCAGTGCTTCTTGTTTGGGACAAGTCTGATTGACTGATTCTTACGGAACTACGCAGAGTTTGAAATATCTTAAAAATTACATGTTTATCTAAACAGTTCTGGAACATGTTTTGTTTTCAGCTCTCTGCAAGTCAACAAACAGTGGTCCGCTCTGAACGAATCTGTGCAAGTGCAAAGTCATTGCGGGTGATAAAGAACAACTTTTTTTTCAACACGAGTTTATGTTCAGTCATATAATATTCAAAGCCAAGTTTCAACATTTCGCTGTGAGCTCATGTCACTGACACTTCTAAAGCGAAGCTATAAACGTTACTATGCTCAGACTATAATGAAGGGTTTTTTATACTCTGTTGATCAACTTGATCTGCAATTCATTTTGTTCAGGAAAAGTGTCTGTAACCAGACTATGCTTGGGAAACGCCGGCTTTAACTCGACATCGTTTTTGTTGTTGTTGTTGTTGTTGCAGTTGCTACGCTTACAAATATAACTACATTGAACCGATGTATCACAAATACACAGAAGTGTCATGACAAAAAAGGAAAGAAACAACGACCCAACAAAGAAATAAAGAAACAAAGAAAGAAACAAAGGAAGATAGAAACAAAGAAATAAACAAAGAAACAAATAAACAAACATAGAATCAAACCGTGCCCTACTATTGCTGTTAGTTACATAATTATATTGTGTGAAAGATTCAGAGGACAGCGACACAACAACAAATTGAGCATAGAGTGACGTTAAATAAACGATTTTATCAACACCTGTTGTCGCTTCCAAAACCGATCAAGCAAAATAAAAACGTTAAATCTGAACACACCGGTACCCTCACGCGAAATATGTTGGAGCAAATCGTTATCTGCCTTTTAGCCCGCTGGATTGTTTCTATTGTACATTAAAATAAAGCAAACTTTTTTTGTGGATCGGAATTTCAAAATGTAACCAAGTTAGTTGTCAGAATCTTAAACAGAATGAGGATGGAAGTCGCTTGTTCATTTCAATGCTTGTTATTCTCTCAGGTGCCAGGAGAAAAGGTTCCGTACAACTCTCGCTTACTCTATTACACATGTCGTATGCATAAAGAGCGATTACTTCCCTTTGGTTATTTGACAAGTTAGTTGTCATCAAACCTGAATATAAAAAAGACAGAAGATGTGAATATAACAAGGTGTATTCACATTATAATTGTTAACGGTATAATACTTAATAACGTCTCTTTTAATCTAACATTAAACCCCTGTACTGAATAACAGCCACCATTTCCATCGTCAATACCATGATTACCACAATCATCATCATTGTGAAGGTAAATAGGTTCTAAATATGATAAAGTGTTTTGTGCATCAGCAATAAGTTGATCGAGTTATCGTTCAAATAAAAGAATGTCCAGAGGTAAACACCCATCCGTCTCTCTCTCTCTCTCTCTCTCTCTCTCTCTCTCTCTCTCTCTCTCTCTCTCTCTCTCTCTCTCTCTCTCTCTCTCTCTCTCTCTCCCTTCTCTATCTCCCTCTTTGTCTGTCTGTCTTTCTCTCTGTCTATCCGACTGTCTGTCTGTCTGTCTGTCACTCTCTTTCTCTCTCTCCCTCTCTCTCTCTCTCTCTCTCTCTCTCTCTCCCTCCCTCCCTTCTCTATCTCCCTCTTTGTCTGTCTGTCTTTCTCTCTGTCCATCTGACTGTCTGTCTGTCTGTCTCTCTCTCTCTGTCTCTCTCTGTCTCTCTGTCTCTCTCTCTCTCTGTCTCTCTCTCTCTCTCTCTCTCTCTCTCTCTCTCTCTCCCTCTCTCTCCCTCCCTCCCTCACTTCTCGAACCTCCCTCTTTGTCTGTCTGTCTATCTTGCTCTCTCTCTTTCTTTCCTTCTCTCTCTGTTTCTCTCTCGCTCTTTCTTCTTCTCTTTTATCTGTTATTAGATCCCGGACATTCACTTTACTCTCCTTCAAATAAAATAACACACGCGGTAACCAAAATGAGAGGACGATACGTTTCGAGAAGTAAACCTAGATTTATTCAGCGAGGTGGCAATTTTTTCAGCGTGGAATTCAAAATTTGAAACAATTTCACCCATGCAGTAAATTGAACTTTTTTGGTACAATATTTGGAAATCATTTTGTAATCGTAGCAGTTATTTTTAATCTAATCACGATGACCATTACCAACATTACCATTATCACAGCATTCTATGAATCACTTCTGTTAAATATTTTTGTCAAATGTCGAGAGGGCAGATGAGTTGTAATTGCTAGTAACCATCTTGATCTGGACTAAACACCTTAAAGGAATAACCAAACTACAAATAAATAGTTACTTTATTCATTTACCAGTTTGTTTATTCTATTGGTTACTACTTTTGCTATTTATTTATCTGTTCAGTTACTTATTTGTTAATTTATCTCATGTTTTTCTTCATGAATAAAATGAAAGGCAGACTGGAACACTTGTGTCATTGATACAAAACTGAAATACAAACGAACGAGAAAGAGTAGGAATTGAGTACAGCCCGAATAAAATAAATACAATAATTATAATTTGTCAACAGTCGCAAACATTAATTAGTGAATGAAAAGATATACTCCAGGCACAACTAACCCAAGAAATGTACGAACAAAATTAAATCATCAAACATCGAACATCAGAACCACAGGCAGAGAGAAGGGAATTCTAGCAAAAACTAGTCTCAGCGGTGTGTTTGGCACTGGGATACCTGAGTTAAGACAGTTCTTAAGTTTGTGGAGATTAAGAGAATTTTCAACTCGTGGTCCAGAAGGAATTTAACCCCTTTCGGAAAAATAACAGTCATTAAGACTTTGGCATTGTCCAAACTTACCTACCTATTTATGAATTTGCCGGACCCAGATGAGGATTTTCTAGCTAATCTACAGAAACTACTGTTTAATTTTGTTTGGGACGGGAAAATTGACAAAATCAAAAGAACCTCTATGTATCAGGCATACGAAGAGGGGGGACTTAAAATGGTTAATGTGAGAGTTTTTCTATCGTCATTGAAGTTAACCTGGCTAATGAAAGTTTTACATGATGATGGAAAAATTACACAAATTCTCTA
This sequence comes from Littorina saxatilis, assembly GCF_037325665.1. NCBI lineage: Eukaryota > Metazoa > Mollusca > Gastropoda > Littorinimorpha > Littorinidae > Littorina > Littorina saxatilis. Next base: position 18,145,691 of record NC_090256.1, on the reverse strand, counting down.
TGCATTATGTCCTGCTGTCCGAGTTGTGAAACAACGTGGGGGCGAGTTTGCAAATGTATTGATGCAAAGAATTGTTAATCCTTTTTGGGTTGATGTTTTTAAACATTATAAAAAAGTGTGTAACAAATGTATTCCATCCTCTTTTCATGACTTTGTATCTGAATGTCTTTTTTATGATATCAATATATGCAGAGACAAGAAGGTGTTGTTTCTTAGAAGCTGGGCACAATGTGGTATTGTTTCTGTTGGTCACTTGCTGAAGGAAGATGGATTTTTGACCTATGATGAATTTAGCAGAAAATACCCAAATGTGACTGTTAATTTTTTGTTATATCAAGGAATAGTACGGGCTGTTAAGAAGTATCAATGTAAGCTAGAAATTGACTTTTGTGATAACTTTTTGGTAAGTGACCCATGTGTTTGGCAGTGCTTGGCTAGTGGTGGTTCTAAACATGTCTATGGATATTTGATTAAGAGTACTGATCCTCTGAAATGTATTGAAAAGTGGTCAGCTGCACTGAACTGTAATGTAGATGTCAATAAGGTTTTTCTAAAAATTAAAAGAACAACTGAGGACGTACGTCTCAGATGGTTTCAATATAGACTGATATATAGAATTACACCCACCCAGCTTTTTTTGCATCTGAGAAGAATTGTTGAATCTCCTATTTATACTTTCTGCGGACAGCGGGAGGAAACGCTAGAACATCTTTTTTGGGACTGTACAAAAACACAGGCTTTTTGGAATGATTTCCTTCAGTGGATGCGAGACAATTTTGTACATTGTACTAATGTTAGACTGTATAAGCAACTTATTATCTGTGGCTACCAAACAAACTGTGTGACGGACAAAACCTTTGATTTGTTCCTTCTAATCGCAAAATACCACATTTATACATCTAAAATACGTGCGACCTGCCCCCATTTTCAGGTTCTTGTTTTAACTCTAAAACAAAGATTTTTGGCAGAGAAGCACAATGCATTGGTTAACAATAAGTTAACTTCTTTCAACAGAAACTGGAGTCTGTACAGGCATGCGTTTTTTTTTGTTTTTGTAAAATTATTTGTGTAGGTAAACTGCAAAGCCTGGTCACCGCTCGCTATCCTCTTTCTCTTCTTTCCCTGATCCCTATTCTCTTCTGTCACTCCTCTTTCTTTCTCTCTCTTTTCTCTTTATCTTTTTTGTATTGTCTGTTTATATGCGTGTGTGTAAAAAAGAGAAAAAAAGAAAAAAAAAGAAAAAAAAAGACAGTTCTTAATGGTCTTCTTTCCGCACGTTTCTGTCTCCTTGTCTTCAATTTTGATCAGCTTCAATTAATTAACAATGAAATCCGAAACAGATGGACTGCTAGCGTTCCAAACTCAAGAATATTTTTTTTTAAACACACAAAAACAAAGCAAGAAAGATTTTACAAATAAGGTCAATAGGGTGAAGTTCTTGTGAATGTGTTGTGTTGTTCTGAATTAAACGTCCAACAACGTAACCTTTTTTTTTATATAAATCCATGTATTAATCATCCCGCTCATGCGTCCAAGACCTCCTTTACGAAATAATCTCCATCTCTGTACACACCTGGACATCAATAGAGTGACACACCTGTGTGATCTTCCTCCCAACACCTTCAACTGACAGTGAAATCCTTCCATTGGTCTCACGTACCTCTCTCCCACCCGCAATTACTGTCCCTCCCTCGCACTCGCGACCTCTGCTCTGCTCAGGACATCGCATTGTACTCAAGTGTAGGCCTACTTGACTCTTTGATGAGCAAAAGAGGATTTAGAAGCACATAGAAAAAACTCAGTTAAGACTGAATTTGAAAACATAAGAGGAACTGAGTGAAGGGGTGTCGGGAAGGAGAGAGAGGTGGGTGGGGGATGGGGTGGGGGGGGGGGGGGGGCTGTCGGAGAGGGGGGTGGGGGGCGGCTGAAGGGTGGGTGGGGGGGGGGGGGTTAAATACGTTGTGGATCTGAAAGATCGAGGGTCTGAGCCAATGACTGCATGATCTTTTCGATTTAAAGTGGCAGTACGTCTTTAGCTGAGCTTTAGTCTGATGTAGACTCACGAATTCTATATCTATGCGTGTCTTAGGCAGCAGTTGCTTCAAGCTACCTTTTTTTCATAACTCTGAAACTTTACTGCCCTATATATAATTATATAGCTAACTCTATATAAATGAAATCGCTGTTGTGTTGTTGTTGGGTGTTTTTTTTTATCTCGCGCCCAGGCACCAGCGTCTAGAGTTAGAACATTAATTTTTGGAAATCTTTAAATGGTATAATTTCTGAGATGTGGGAACGGTCAGAACACAGACTTTTATTATTGAGACACTTCTTGCAGTTTGATCCACATGAGCGCACTCCTGCATGGTTATTTCAGGGAATCCTAAAAAAAAAATTAAAAAAATTAAAATAACGAAATAACAAATACAATTATTATTAATTAAATTGATGAATAAACATACAAACACAAATCAATAACTTAACAATGAATAAATGAAGAAAAAAAGAAAAGAACGAATTAAAGAAAATGATTAAAGAAAGAAATAAAGAAAGACAAACATAAACAAACACAAATGTGACCCTCCACCACGAAATGAGTCGCATGATTGTCACCTTGCGCGGTTCTGCGCAAGGCTTCATATTAGTCCGGGGAGTGTCTGGTAACAGTGTGAGGGTCACCTTAGTCACAGGCTTATAACTCAAACAGTTTTCGCTCTTTTCTAAAACGGGTTTCACCACTGGATAAAGCATACAAAACTCTTTGGGAAAATGTAAAAATATGAAAATCATGCAAAGGTGACATGCGACTCATGCTGTGGTGGAGGGTCACATTAATATGTTGGAAAACATCACAGTTTGCACACCATCTCTTCTTCTGTCGAACACATGACTTGTGTACCGCACATGGTAAAAGTTATCAAAATACCCGCAATTCACACTAACATCACCTTTAACAGTGGTTGCTAAACTACAGCATAGATTCCCATTAAGGCGGATGTAGCCCATACATTTACTGTTGGCCAAACACTACCCATGACACGATTCACTCCAGTTGATTCTCACAGCGGGACATCCATTTATCACACGTTCTACATTCTTGCGGTGGCACTCAGCGGCCCCAATAGCGTCAGGTGGTGAATTATAATGATTACCGTCTTAAGAAAATATATAGAGAAAATTGATGAAATAATGAAGCGTTGAGTGCGTAGTGTTCTCTGTAAGTATTTCAGCAATTAGTTGCTTTATTGCTCATGAAAAGATTGTAGCATGTAGTTTTAATATTATATCGGTTTGCGTTCGTTTAATTCAAGAGCATGAACAAGGTCAAAATGATTAAATATGCGTTTGGACGAGTTTCAGTAAAGCGTACACTAATAGACTTGATAACTTCTTATTGACATTCGTCCATTAATTTAATGATTGCATCAAATACCGTGTTAATTGTCTGTCCGTCTGTGACTAGCAAGAGAAAAAGAGTTAATTTGGCTTGGAAAAGAACATCATTTTTGAACATCTTTGTATGTTTTGTCAAGTACACAGTGCACATAGAGTAAAGATGTACTGACGTGATGTAGACTAACCGTTTAGTTTGTTTTGTGGTTTCTGTGATTTGAATGAGAAACAAACAAAGAAAAAAAGGTAGGGGGGCGGGGGGATTCTAGGAGGGAGGAAAGGAGAAACAGAATTTTCAAGCGCATGAGCACCTGTGTACTTTTGTGAGTGTGTGTGTGTGTGTGTATGTGTGTGTGTGTGTGTGCGTGTGGGGGGGTGCGTGTGCGTGTGTGTGAATGTGTGTGTGTGTGTGTGTGTGTGTGTGTGTGTATGTGTCTGCGTGAGCGTGCGCGCGTCTGTGTGTGTGTCTCTCTCTCTCTCTCTCTGTCTCTCTCTATGTCTGTCTTTCTACTTCCATCTGCATCTGCGTCTGTACTGTCCCTGTGTCTGTGTGCGCGTGAGTATTTCTGGTGAAAAACAGATTTTTGCCTCACTACAACAAGCGAAGAGGAAGCCAGTAATTAAAGGCAAAGGTTCACCGCTCAGGTGTGGACAAACTCCGCGAGGTTTCACGCAGTGATCCGTACGGCGAGGTTTGAAAGCTGAAAGGTGTCTGAAACACACCACAGCAACAAAGAACAACGACACCGTCAAAGAACCTGTCAATCAAAATTCAATACGCACGTCCACGAGACACATTAGCTGCCTATTAGTTCTTTTAACCTCTCTTTTCCTGTGCCTGACTTTTTCAAGAGGAAAACATTTTTTGTCAATACATGCCCAAACAAGCTTTCGCTGTTCCCCGCAATTCTGGTCTTTGGACGTCCAGACAAAAGAAGAGTTGCCTGCTCTTGAGTCAGCTGGAAGCCATATTGTGTTCGCTGGGTTTTTGTTCCTCGAGTTTCAACGAGCGCAGCATGGTGTTGATACGATTCACAAAGAGAAATTCTCGCGTAAAACCTCATTTGAGTGACGTTGAGTGTTTGCAGTGTCTCGAAGAATAAGCTATCTGTCAGTCAAAATCAACCAAGGAGTTTAAGGGGAAATTGACTTGTGACGCCTTGTTCATATTTGTTTCCCAATAGAGAAGACTTCTTCATATTTGGTTGTGTTCAGTTTTGGTAAAAATATATCTTGAGATTTCTTTAAAAGTACTTTTCTGTCGTTAATTTTGTCCGTTATGAGACGATTTTAATAACATCTCAATGGTAAATTGCCATACGAAACCTGAGGCTCCGGTAAAGACGTGCGAGTCAGCATATTCTCTTTAAACAAAATTCTTTTTCTACTCATTCTTTTTTTTATCTTCGTGTAATTCCATTTGAATGTGAAATGTTTAATTTTCCCAAGTGAAACTGCCATTTTCGTGTCCTGTCGTTGTGAAAAGCACAACCATCTATCGATACTTCCTCAAGATAGAGACAGCGAAGGTGTACTCAACTCAAACACGATGAGACCTAGCTCTTTTACCGACCCATAATGCTTACCAGTTGCAACAACACAATGCAGATGTACCTTCAAAAGCCTCCTTCAGTATCAGAACATGCTAAAATAGTATTAAGAGTAAAGCTTTGGGTCGTTGAATAGAATTCTGTCTCTGGAATGTTACCGGTTTGAGCCAATCATGAGGTTTGAAATTGAAGGATCCGACATCATAGCAGATAACTGTTGTTTAACGCCATCACGATGGATGTCCTTAATTGAGCCCGAAGTCGACTACGCGAAGACTTCGCGAAGCCTTTTTACCGAAAACTCAATGCTGCTAAAGCTCCGTGTGGCCAGCTTGGTTTAAACATAAGTTTATTTTAACAAAGGTTACAATCATGACATGTATACAAAGTTCACAGAAACAGCAACAAGCTAGAAGCTTATAGTGGTGTTCCTGCATGACAGTACAACATAAGGCGGTAACGGCTGAAAAATGTGTCTCAATAAACCAAATCTATTAATAACGTAATGAACGTTGCATAATGATGATAAAGAAAGACAGTAAAGGAAGGAAGGAGGGAAAGAAGATGAATAAAAGAAGAGGGATGGGTAGGAGATGTGCAGAAGTTAAAGTTGTTGTCCGGCTTGAAGAGCATTTATTCTGATTTACCCAAAGCGGCCTGAACGTTTAATGAACGAGTGTACGGTGGAAAAATTTTCCTCTTCAAATCTGAGGAATACTGTCTGTCTCCGTTTAAAAGGTGGGGGAGGTGAATTATGTGATTGGGGAGGGTACAGTTTAAATGAAAAGCAAGCAAACATGAAAAGAAAATTGAATGAAAATTGTACATCAAAACAAAAATCAGTTTTAGAATACATATATAATTTTTATGGTGTTAGCGAGTAAGAGATAGGGAGGGAGGGAGAGAGGGAGGGAGGGAGGGGGAAAGTGAGAGAGAGGGAGAGAGTGAGAGAGAGAGAGAGGGGGAGAGAGAGAGAGAGAGAGAGAGAGAGAGAGAGAGAGAGAAAGAAAGAGAGAGAGAGAGAGAGAGACGAGTAGACGTATCGATTTTGTTTTCACTTTATATGTTTATTTGTTCGAAACGGCCGGACTGTCCAATAAATTCCTGCACTGTTAAAAAGATTTTTTTGTTAATTTTTGTTTGCAAGGAGGGGTTTCCATGAAGTAGAATATCTGTGTGTATGAGGTTGTTGGTTAGTTTGTTGATTGTGTTGTTTCTTGCAGCTAAGTGTAAACGGCATTCTAGTAAGAAGTGTGTTGCAGTTTCTGTTCCATCACCACAGCTTCACGAAATATACTTCGCGTAGTCCACTTCGCCCAGGCTTTAGGGGCATGTTCCCGGGTGTTACCCCGACTTTAGATAATGTGGTTTTGAAGGGGGAAGGAGGGGGGAGGGGGGAGGGACGCTCATAGGAGGGATAGACTAGGAATGATGTCGTGCTCAAGCTTCCAACCACCAAGGCAACAGAGCTGGACGTTGGTGTCAAGTAGGATCATTGAGTTGGCTGGCAGGGCTCCCCATAGCGCGCGTCCCTGCGTCCTATACGCACTAGAAGCCAAAAACACGTTCTAGAAATATACGGAGGGGGTCCCTGGACGCACTAGATTTTAAAAGAGCGGGTCCTAGGACGCACTAAATTTCCTTTATCGTGCGTACCGTCGATACCATTTTTAGACTGCAATCGACACTTCGCAGTTACACTATACGTGACCACAATGTTTTATAAGTACACTGGGACTTTTCGGCTTTTGGACCCGAGGGACCCTTTAAAATACTGCAGTGGGGGTCCATGGACCCTCTAACATTTAAAAGTGGCTGATCGTTGGCTGAGGGAAAGTTTCCGAAAATTTGGAAAGTAGCTCATGTGAATCCCATTTATAAGAAAGGTGAAAAAGAACACTGCAGTAACTATCGTCCGATTTCATTACTCAGTTGCATTGGAAAAGTATTGGAAAAATGTGTTCAAGCCCATGTTTTTCGATATCTCACAGAGAATGATTTATTAACGGTTTCTCAGTCAGGGTTTATTCCTGGTGATTCAACTAGTTTTCAGTTGTTGAGTATGTATGACGATTTTTGTCAATCCTTAGATAAGCAGTTGACGACTCAGGCTGTTTTCTGTGATATATCAAAAGCCTTCGACAGAGTGTGGCACAAGGGTTTGTTGCATAAATTATATGCTATAGGCATAAGAGGTGTTTTATTAAAATGGTTTGAAGATTATTTGACTGGCAGGTTACAAGCCGTTGTTATCCAAGGCAGGAAATCGACATACGGACGTGTTTGTTCAGGTGTTCCCCAATGTTCTGTTCTGGGGCCCTTGTTGTTCCTTGTGTACATTAACGATATTGTCATTAATATCGAATCTGTCATTAAACTTTTTGCTGATGATACCAGTTTGTATTTATCTCTAAATGATGCAAACACGCGGACACAGATCTTAAATGCAGACTTAGCCAAAATTGCACACTGGGCGGAAAAATGGAAAGTTAATTTCAATAATTTAAAAACAGATTTGATGACCTTTTCTGGAAATAGAATGCCTGAAACCCTTCCTCTTGTATTTGATGGAACAATTCTGAGAGAAAACCACGTTCACAAACATCTTGGTGTACTGATTCAGAGCAACTGCAAATGGGAATCACATGTTCAGTCAATTATATCTAAAGTACGTGTTCTTCTCTCATGTTTTCGGTCCTATAAGTATCGCCTTAGCCGAAAGGCATTTGAACTTATGTATAAATCTTTTATTATTCCCCATTTTGATTTTTCTGACGTCATTTGGGATAACTGTTCTGACAGATTAGCTACTTTATTAGAAAACTTGCATCTTGATGCCATAAGAACCATTATAGGTGCAGTTCGTGGCACGAGTCACCAAAAATTGTACGATGAATCAGGATTTACAACACTGAAGGAGAGGCGAAAAAGACACAAATTGATTTTGTATTTCAAATTAGTTAATGCACGCGTGCCACCATACTTACTAGAACGTCTGCCTCCTCTCGTTGCTTCTGTGAACCCTTACCATAGACGAAGACCACTTGACAGACAGACTCCCCACTCTCGAACTGAATTGTATAAAAAGTCATTTTTTCTGTCTTCGACTTCCCTGTGGAATGAGCTTCCAGATACTGTAAAACAACTTGATTCTATTGGGTTATTTAAAAAACGTATTAGTTCTGATGATTCTGTTGTTCCCTCGTATAGATACACATCTGATCGAAAATCAGAAATTATCCATTGCAGACTGAGATTGAGGATCAGCAATCTAAATAGTGATCTATTTGACAGACATTTAATTCCCGACCCGTCATGCACTTGTGGTTATCCTGTTGAAAATGCGGAGCACTATATTTTTCATTGCCCCTTATCTCTTCAAATACGTGAAGTCACCTTGTCCACACTCCCCAACTATGATTTGCTAACCGCTGATGATTTTCTGTATGGCAATAGAGACAAGTCAGACAGCGAAAATGCATTGATATTTGACCAGTTATTCAGGTTTATCTTATTAAGCAAACGTTTTGAATAATGAATGCATTTATCTCATCCATGTTCGAAACGACCATGTGCAGTACTGTTTACATTTCCTTGTTCTGGTAGTATTCTATTTTCAACCATGTGGAAGTCATTGTATGCGTGTGTGTGCGAGTGAGTGTGCGAGCGCGTGTGAGTACTGTTGTTAGTTTAGCATTGGTTTTTTTTTCCTTTTATTGTTACATGTTTGTCTACCATAATTTACCATTATTATTTTGACATTATTTCAAATTTGTTATATTAAAATCGTCCGCCAAATTTCATTTGCTTTTAAGAGTACGCTCATAAGCCTAGCTTGTTGTGCTCCATGTTCCTTATTTCATGTATGCGGTAATAGTACCAATGGAATTTATTGAATAAACTTGTTTT
>NC_090256.1:18127300-18136639 GCF_037325665.1 Littorina saxatilis | reverse complement strand
TCATAACTCATAACTCATAACTCATAACATTTTATTGATCCAACAAAGGAAATTAAATTGGTCATCAGCACATATAGGTCATTAATTAATAATTATAAAAGAAGAAGAGAAGAAAATTTATAAAACCCATGATAACAAAAAAATATCTAAAGTAATATATGTACAACTACAATACCCTTTTTACTTGCACACTTGACACACCGACACACCAACACACATGCATACATACCTACATACATACCTACATACATACATACATACATACATACATACATACATACATACATACATACATACATACATACATACATACATACATACATACATACATACATACATACATACATACATACATACATACATACATACATTCCATGTTAAAGTGTAGTTAAGAACATCACAGTAATTATATCATTGTTTGGATTAACAGATAAGTTTTTATGTAAATGATGATAACAACAATCCATAATTAACGCTATTGCACTACCAAAAGAAGAGACCAACCAAACACATAAAACCAATCACAGTAATCATCATCAGTTATCACAGGTATCACAGTAGATTAGCCATCAGGTAGTTAGACTCAATTGGGCAAGTATAGTGTCAACACCATCACAACAGTGCTAAAGCTCATTATCACAGCACTAGTTATGATCAAAGGTCAAACAGTCATCAAATCATATTAAATCTATCACTAAGAGGTACATTTAAAAGGCATCACTGATAGTCTGTGGCCAGGACAATGGCTCGGTTGCTGTTAAAATATCTCACAGCTGCAGGAACAAAAGAACGCCGAAAACGCTCCGTTCGACACCTAGGCATGAGAAACCGAGCGTTCCGTGTGATGCGGAGATCCATCAGTGCGTCGTGGAGGGGATGCCCTAGGTCGAACAGAATAGCTCTGGACTTACTGGCAAGCCTTCTTTCAACAAGGACTTCAAGGGTGTCAAGGCTCTGGCCTACAGTAGAACTCGCTTTCTTTATCAGCCTGTTCAGCCTGCCAGTGTCCCTTGCAGTGGCATTCCCTCCCCAACACACTGATGCAAACACCATCACACTGCACACCATACTCTGATAAAACATGTACAGCATCTTGTTACACACATGAAATGATCTCAGCTTGCGCAGGAAAAACAATCTTGACTGCGTCTTCTTAAAAACAGCATCAACATGATTAAACCAGCTTAGCTTGTTATCTAGAACTACACCTAAATACTTGTACTCGCTGACTATCTCAATCGCATCACCTTTGATGACTACAGGATGGACAGTGTCTTTCTTTTTGCGAAAATCAAAAATCATTTCCTTCGTCTTGCTTGCGTTTAATACTAAAAAGTTGGAATCACACCAAGACACAAAATCATCAATATGTTCTCTATACAAGCTCTCATCACCATCAAGAATACTACCAACCACGGCAGAGTCGTCAGAAAATTTCTGAAGATGACATGACTCTCCTTGTACTTTAAAATCAGATGTATACAGGGTGAACAAAAAAGGTGACAAAACTGTTCCTTGTGGTGCTCCGGTGAAAGTGTTAATCATGTCAGATGTAAAAGTACCATTCCATCGTACAAACTGTGGTCTATCTACTAAATAATCCAGAATCCATTTCACTGTACTATGATGCAAAGACATGTTTTGTAACTTCTGAGCCAGAAGGTGAGGCTGAATAGTCTGAAAGGCAGAAGAAAAATCAAAAAACATAACTCTAACACAAGCAGAGCTCTTCTCCAGATGTGTGTACACAGAATGTAACATAAACAGTAGTGCATCATCAACCCCTACTTTGGCCCTGTATGCAAACTGCAAAGAATCTTGAAAAGCAGCAACTTGGACCTTCAAAACAGTCAACACCAGTCTTTCAAAAACTTGGACGTTGGTGTCAAGTAGGATCATTGAGTCCCCCATAGCGCGCGTCCCTGCGTCCTATACGCACTAGAAGCCAAAAACACGTTCTAGAAATATACGGAGGGGGTCCCTGGACGCACTAGATTTTAAAAGAGCGGGTCCTAGGACGCACTAGATTTCCTTTATCGTGCGTACCGTCGATACCATTTTTAGACTGCAATCGACACTTCGCACTACACTATGCGTGACCACAATGTTTTATAAGTACACTGGGACTTTTCGGCTTTTGGACCCGAGGGACCCTTTAAAATACTGCAGTGGGGGTCCATGGACCCTCTAACATTTAAAAGTGGGGGTCCCGGGACGAACTAGGAGAGGCGTCCGTGGGGAGCCCTGGCTGGGGGCCTGACTTGGTCGTTGTGAGTCAGCCCTTTTGTTGGAAAGGGTGTTGATCAAAGGAATGTAGGGCCGTTGGGCCCCTGGGCCATAGATGTGTGGTGGTAGAGTACAGGGGAGGGGAAACACTTTCTACCTGCCTTCCACCCTTTTTCCTCAGAAACACCCTACCCGGGCAGAGCCGCGCTAGGTGTAACCGAAACCATAGCTGCCTCTGGGAATGGGCGGTTCTGGTGAGGTTATGCCCCCTCTTTCTTTCGACAGGTAACTGGTGCCACCTCGCGGCAAGATCACACGAGAAAGGAAAGAAAAGTTGCATTGGTCCCAAATAGCATATCGGTTTGGTAACAGTTCGTGTGTAAGTCGTGCATTTGATTCGGTTAACAGACAATGGTCGGTTCTGGTGAGGTTATGCCCCTTCTTTCTTTCGGCTGGTAACTGGCGCCACCTCGCGGCAAGATCACAGAAGTTGTCTAGCGTTATCACCCCAGAAGCGCTCATTGCTTCGTTCGCCACAAGTCAGCATAAACGCAGTAGGCATACACCCAGACTGTGGACGCGTGCTCTCAGAGTTGGTTCTGATGCCCGCAGGCCGTCACGGGAAAAACGGTCCCTCCTTCATTGAACACAGGTGAAGGGTTATGTTATATGAAGTCTTATATCGCGCGCGTATCTCCAGACTCGGACTCAAGGCGCAGAGATCTATTTATGCCGTGTGAGATGGAATTTTTTACACAATACATCACGCATTCACATCGACCAGCAGATCGCAGCCATTTCGGCGCATATCCTACTTTTCACGGCCTATTATTCCAAGTCACACGGGTATTTTGATGGACATTTTTTTTATCTATGCCTATACAATTTTGCCAGGAAAGACCCTTTTGTCAATCGTGGGATCTTTAACGTGCACACCCCAATGTAGTGTACGTCTCAGTATCACACAGACAGACACAACATACACCATCACCACGGCATATTTACAGTATTGGCGTGTACCGGTAATTACCGGTATTTTACCGGTTTAAACGAGAACATACCGGAACAAAATTGGCTGCTGGTGTGACCTACCGGTTGATTTTTAGAACTACTGGGTTTTTTTCGCTGGTAAAACATTCAAACAAGAACTCTGAGTTGGACTGTTACTGGTTCCAATGACCTGCCTACCGGTTTTGTTCTGGACTGTTTGCATCATACAAGTTTGCATACCGGTTTGAACAAATACTAGCGCCATCACTGATTTAGACCGGGTGTCTCCGAATAAGAACAATAGGTGACACATTTTCTAAATGTTCATTGCAGACAGCAACGGCGTGGTAAGGGAGCTGGTCTTCCCCAAAGCACTTGACCTTGACCGGCCAAAGAGAGCGCGCACGACCTTCTCACGTGACCAGCTGGACAAGCTGGAGTCCGAGTTCACGGCTAACCAGTACCTGGTGGGCAGAGAGCGGTCTCAGCTGGCTCGAAACTTGGGCCTTTCTGAAACACAGGTAAGAGAAAGGGTAACCGTCAATCAGTCATATAGGTATTGAATCAACACACAAAGAAATAACTGGCGGAATAACTAAACATTGTCATCAAACTAAGCACCCGGCCAATCTGTCACTCATTCTGTTTTGTTTAAATAAATCAAAGAAAAAATAATTACAGAAAATATGAAAAAATCCACACATGTATAAGTCAGTCAGTCGATATGTCAGTGAGTCTTTGTTTGTTTGTTTGCTTAACGCCCAGCCGACCACGAAGGGCCATATCAGGGCGGTGCTGCTTTGACATATAACGTGCGCCACACACAAGACAGAAGTCGCAGCTTCATGGGTTCACAGGCTTCATGTCTCACCCAGTCACATTATTCTGACACCGGACCAACCAGTCCTAGCACTAACCCCATAATGCCAGACGCCAGGCGGAGCAGCCACTAGATTGCCAATTTTAAAGTCTTAGGTATGACCCGGCCGGGGTTCGAACCCTCGACCTCCCGATCACGGGGCGGACGCCTTACCAATAGGCCAACCGTGCCGGTTGTGTCAGTGAGTCAGTCAAGCGCAAGAATAATCAACCATATAAGAGTTGCAGCCAGTAATTACATACCACGAATGGTGTTGCCTTGTTAAGGACTGGGTGGCCGAGTGGTAACACACTTGCGCTCGGAATCGAGAGGTTGCGTGTTCGACCCTGGGTCGGGCCGCTATTTTCTCCCCCCTTTCCTAACCTAGATGGTGGGTTCAAGTGCTAGTCTTTCGGATGAGACGAAAAACCGAGGTCCCTTCGTGTACACTATATTGGGGTGTGCACGTTAAAGATCCCACGATTGACAAAAGGGTCTTTCCTGGCAAAATTGTATAGGCATAGATAAAAATGTCCATCAAATACCCGTGTGACTTGGAATAAAGGCCGCGAAAGGTGAACATTCGCCTAACAGGCTTGAGGTTTGCTGGTCGATGTGAATGCGTGATATATTGTGTAAAAAATTCCATCTCACACGGCATAAAGCGCTTTGAACTTCGGATAAGGCGCTATATAAATAAAGAGAATACTAATAAAGAGAATACTACTACTACTACTTAAAGCCACACAGAAAGTGTTAAGATCAACCCAACCTTAAAAATAAGAAGAACAATGGCAAATGTTTTCACCTTGTGAAAACAAATCAACAAGGCAAAAATAACACCCGTTTATGCATGACTATTGGTGGTACATTGTTGTATGTGCCTTTTTTTCTGTAATCATAGTAAATAGAAGAAAGAGAAGAAGAAGCAGAAGAAGAAAAAGAAGAAGAAGAAGAATGCACCACCCAAGTTATCGCTGATTTACTGATTAAAACTTTACCACCATCTAGTTGGATATATGCAGAGCCAGATCTTCACACACTGTTGGATGTTTCAGGTAAAGGTGTGGTTCCAGAACCGACGCACCAAGCACAAGAGGGACCAGGAGAAGCAAGCTGAGCACCAGGAAGCTACGGCAGAGTCCATGGCCACCCAGAACCTTCTCCACATTCTTCACCCGCCCCGGGAAGCTCATTCGCCCGCAATAGCCCACCCGGAATCCCCGAGTGCCAATTCTCAACAGAAAAGCGAAGACTTCGGACTACCCGCCGGCGGAATCCCTTGTACGCCCACAGGGTTGTCTTTGCCTTTTAGGATTCCAACCCAGCATCAGCAGGACCAGTTTGCACACCGACTTGTGGACGCTCTCCGGCCTCCGCTGAACTCTGTGGCTGATTTCGATATCGTGGCTGCAAGTTACGGTCGTTCTGCTGCCTTTACGGGTTATCAGGCTCCTCCTGTGTCCTCGCCTAACATCCATGCAGTGTCCTCTCCCACCGCAGTACCTTCCATTCTTCACGCACCAAACACGACGTCTCGTCTGCATTCCGTGTCTGCCCTTACTTCTGGCTGCCCACAAGGTGTTGGAGCAGTCTTTCCAGCAGATCTGGCAGCCAGGTCTTTGAGGCCCATGGGCTATCCTGGCGGATTCTCGGCGAGCGACACCTGGCTGGGTCATCATGACCCTTACCTAGCATGCCATCCCCATCTAGGCTCATCGCTGCATGTGCGTTTTCCTCCCGCCTGGCCCCTGTATACTCATGTCCCTCAGAGTCTGCCTTGAATAAAATCTTACCACGGGAGGTTTAGCTAGAATGGCAACCTTGCAGTGGACGTCTGCATTGAAGATCTAGCTTGCCAGTAGAAGCCTACGCCAAAGAACTAGTCTAGCGTAGAAGTCTGCCTTCGGGAGACAGACCTCAGGAGAACCAGCTTACGTCAATGGAAGTCTTCCTTAAAGAACCAGCTTACGTCAGTGGAAGTCTGCCTTGAAGAACCAACTTAAGTCAGTGGAAGTCTGCCTTAAAGAACCAGCTTACGTCAAAGGAAGTCTGCCTTGAAGAACCAGCTTACGCCAGTGGAAGTCTGCCTTGAAGAACTAGATTTTTAGTAGAAGTCTGCCTTGAAAAACCAGTTTACGTGAGTGGAAGTCTGCCTTGAAGAACCAGCTTACGTCAGTGGAAGTCTGCCTTAAAGAACCAGCTTACGTCAGTGCAAGTCTGCCTTAAAAAACCAGCTTACGTCAGTGGAAGCCTGCCTTGAAGAACCAGCTTACGTCAGTGGAAGTCTGCCTTAAAGAACCAGCTTACGTCAGTGGAAGTCTGCCTTAAAGAACCAGCTTACGTCAGTGGAAGTCTGCCTTAAAGATCAAGCTTACGTCAGTGCAAGTCTGCCTTAAAGAACTAGCTTACGTCAGTGGAAGCCTGCCTTGAAGAACTAGCTTATTATCGGGCAATTCCCTGGCAGAACCAAGCGCACCAGATCAAGAAGAAGGGGGATTCAAGTAGAGAGGAATCGGATTCTTCTGAGAATACGCGAGAATACATTAAACATGTTTTAAGAGGAAAAGGATGAGCATGCGCTATAATGTTGAAAATGAAATGCAAGATATACTGACAGGTGTTCAATATAATTGTTAGCAAAAACAGTATGTCATTTATTATAAAAGACATATCACTCTGCACTCACTCCATTTTTGAATTATGAAACGTACCTTTCTTGATTAAGAATGTGTGTGTGTGTGTGTGTGTGTGTGTGTGTGTGTGTGTGTGTGCGTGCGTGCGTGCGCGTGCGTGTGTGTGTGCGTTCGTGCGTGCGTGCGTGTGTTGTGTGTGTGTGTGTGTGTGTCTGTCTGTCTGTCTGTCTGTCTGTCTGTCTGTGTATGTTTATGTGTCATTAAACAACAATGTCGAGGTGCAGAAACGTGTGCACAACCAATACCACAAGGTCGGTAAGGAAACACAACCAACAAAACCGCTAAACAAAAAACGCCAACCAAGAGTGCTGGAACGTGTGTGTGTGTGTGTGTGTGTGTGTGTGTGTGTGTGTGTGTGTGTGTGTGTGTGTGTGTGTGTGTGTGTGTGTGTGTGTTTACATCGATGATGCGTCTAAAAACCGCCCAAAATACAATACAATTACGTAAATTGGGCGAGAAAGACATCGTTCTACACTACCATGATAGTGCAGTTGCTCTTGCTGTCAAGATTTACGATTTATTCAAAGCAAACGATCAGGGATGTCGGACGTAAGACGTGTCGTAATGCAAACGGAAAACTTTGCACGTTCACTCGTGAACAGAGTCTCTCAGTGAATCACCGAAAATGACGAAATGTCTCGGGCAGAATGCGCCGCAAGCAAACAATACGCAGAACGGGACAGAATCAAAAAACAAGAAAGGTAGGTTGTTGGAACGTTTGTTATTGACAAAACAATACATTCACAAATGTCGTGCACAGACAAACAATAACGAAAACTTATCTGGCTGATTTTTTCTTCCGCCTGCTACGAAGCCGCAAGCGAATGAATGATTATATGACGAAATGAGTGACGTAGACAGGGAATGACGTCAGCGTCGAAAAAAATAAATATAGGCCCTATTTGTGAATGTATTGTTTTGTCAATAACAAACGTTCCAACAACCTACCTTTCTTGTTTTTTGATTCTGAATTTTAGAACGTTGGCAGTCTCTTTGTTTTTTGGATTTGCAGAACGGGACAGATAAGTAGAGGTTACATGCCGAGTCTCAGTTTTCAGTTCAGTTTTCTGGGGCAAAATAATGTATGAAACCGCTGTATGTTCTTTAAATTGATGAGATGTGTGCACTTGGTTGCGTGTGATCTGTTTATAAAATGAAATATTATCGAAAACTAACCGTCGGATTGCAGTCTTTTGTCCAAGCAACTCAGTTCAGAAAATTTGGAAGGGGAACTACTCTTATCGTACGAGAGTTACTTGCCTTGGAAGTTTGCTTGCACTCATAAGAGATCTAAAGCGAGTTTCTCTGCACTGATCGTTAGATTTGGATTTAGAAAACAACCAAACTCATGGATTTTATATGGAGATTAATGTGTTCAAGCCTGTAGTTGCTAGTTTAAATGCATTATGTATGTATTGTTTGGTCTAGAGATGTATATTTCGTACAATAGAGCGTTCGGAACTTTTCAATCGCTAAAGTAGTTCCCTCAAAGTCTAGCTCGTCAACCTGTGAGCTATCGAGGATTCAGGCCCGTTGTTGGGTAAGTGATTTTGGTTGTTGGGTAAGTAACCGAAAAATAACTAGCCCTACATGTTTACAGAGAGAAAGAAGCAGAGGGGGGAATAATACTTGAGAAACCTTCGGATTGAATTTGTCGTAATGTCTGACGTCCGAAACCTTGGTTTTTACAACGGTAAATGTCTGTTGTTGTTTTGTAAAATCCATAACAGTCATTATTTGTTATCTTCTACAGGGACTTTAAATGCTTTCAACATTTTCAAAAATCACTAACAGTTGTTGTTTTTAAGCAACAATTAGTCCACCTCCGCTGTCCACTTCTTGTGCGCACCTTTTGGAACTAAATCACTAGCGCTTTTTGTTTAAAAAAAACAACCTCTTGACCACAATGACCATCCTGATCGTGAATATACACAAATAAGCACGTAAACAAACGAATGAAAAAAGAGGAACGACCGAACGAGTAAAACAAGAAAGACGACTCGCACCAAGGCCAAGGAACTTGAATATCTGTGACATTTCTCCCACAGGGTCAACTGAGACGTCCTCCAATCGTACGACGAGTATCTTGTCACGTGGAAACCGCAAGAACCAATCCTCGATGAAGACAGTGTACAAACCCAATGCAGTCTTACAGGCTGAAGAAACAGAGTGAACACAGAATCTCAAAGACACATGCAAATTCGAGCCCGCCTTTTGGACACAATAGCTGATCATTTTGAAATAAATATACAAAACTTACATCTGCGCCGAACTGTGAAGATGGACATTTGCTTCCCAGCAAGCATTCATCAACGATACAGTCTTTTTCGTGCAACCAATCTGTCTCATCATCCCAGAGCTGGCTGGGTTAGGCGGTCCTAACAATTGGGCACATGATGAAAATCTACAACCGGTATTGCTTCTAATTCTGTGCACTGCCGATTTTAAAAAAACCCTCATTTACTCCTTATGACTGTCGATCTGCGAAAATAATTCATCAACAATGTCCATCATGTACAGAACACAATCAGAATGTTGATTATTGGTATGTGCCCAAGTGGATTTGTG
>NC_090256.1:18112300-18124800 GCF_037325665.1 Littorina saxatilis | reverse complement strand
TTACTTGGCGAAATGTTCAAACAATTTGGTTGAAAAACAAGAGCGTGACAGTGCTGTCTCAACTTTCACAAAAAGCCGGATATGACGTCATCAAAGACATTTATCCAAAAAAAGAAAACAGTTGTCTGGAGATAACATACTCAGTAACTCTCATGTGAAATTTCAGGAAGATCCGTCCAGTAGTTTTGTCTGAATCGCTCCATACACACGCACGCACACACGCACGCACACACGAACACACATACACCACAACCCTCGTTTCGATTCCCAGTCTATGTTAAAAAAAAATTAGTCGAAAATTGACTAAATGTAAAAAGCATAATCAGAAATACGGATTTTGTAATTTTCGGAAGATCTATGAGAGTCCTTTTTTTTTAAACCGTTATCAGTCATGTTCCTTCTGAGAAATGTATATGATGGGTTCCAGACATTGCTGCTGGAAAAGTTAAGACTGTATTTGATGAAATTGTGTTCGGGGTGTGAGAGAGGGATGATAAATTGTAAAGTGTGGTAGATTATGTGTGACCCTCCACCACGAAATGAGTCGCATGTCACCTTTGCATGATTTTCATATTTTTACATTTTCCTAAAGAGTGTTTTATGCTCTATCCAGTGGTGAAAACCGTTTTAGAAAAGAGCATATAGCATGTGACTAAGGTGACCCTCTCACTGTTACCAGACACTCCCCGGACTTATATTAAGCCTAACGCAGAACCGCGCGAGGTGACATGCGACTCATTTCGTGGTGGAGGGTCACATTTATCATGAAATTAAAAACAAGAATAAGGGGTGCTCTTTTGTTCAAAATGGTGTGAATAGTTCATGTTTTATTACAATCGCCTAATTATTAACAACAAAAAAGTTTAATTTTAGATAATAACTGTTTGTTTGTGAAACTGTTTTGTAAAGTTCTCGAGCCACGAGAAGTTCAAGATTTACGATCATCAATCTAAATACCTAATAAATGGTGATTGTGCACTTCTTAATTAGTTTGCTTAATTACTTTGAGGGATTTTATTTGTTTATACTTTTGTTTTTGCTAAGTGCTTTTGTCTCGTTTTGATATTTCTCAGCATGTAATTAGTCTTATCGGGATTTAAGAATATTTAGGGTTTTTTCTGTTCAATCTAGCAATAAGTCGATGCTGGACAAATCGTTTAACTCTCTGTGGCTGAAATGAATTGTCGTGTCATTTGCAAAAAGTTCACAGGGAGAGGGAGAGAGAAAGAGAGAGAGAAGGAAGTGGAAAGAGCGAGAAAAAGAGAGAAAGAAAGAGAGAGAGAGAGAGAGAGAGAGAGAGTGAATGTGAGAGAGAATGTGAGAGGGAGAGATAAAGAGAGAGAGAGAGAGATAAAGAGAGAGAGAGAGATAAAGAGAGAGAGAGAGCGAGAGAGAGAGAGAGAGAGAGAGAGAGCGAGAGAGAGAGAGAGAGAGAGTGAATGTGAGAGAGAATGTGAGAGGGAGAGATAAAGAGAGAGAGAGAGATAAAGAGAGAGAGAGAGCGAGAGAGAGAGAGAGAGAGAGCGAGAGAGAGAGAGAGAGTGAATGTGAGAGAGAATGTGAGAGGGAGAGATAAAGTGAGAGAGAGATAAAGAGAGAGAGAGAGAGAGAGCGAGAGAGAGAGCGAGCGAGAGAGAGAGAGAGAGGCAGACAGAGAGACAGACAGGCAGACAGACAGACAGAGAAACAAACAGACAAAGAGTGTCAGTTATCTCTAAGAGCACATTTATATATAGTTTGTATCTTGTTGTGCTCCTTTTTTTATATACACATTAGCATCAATGTCATGGCTTTGGTAACATATAGCTGAACAAAATACTGTTCAAACCAAAGACATTTTGTTTTCCCACCTACGCCACCTTTTCTACTAAACGCAAAAACCAAACAGTCTCTTTTATCCAGCACTTGGAATCAAAACACAATAGCAGAAACAATAGCGCCGCTGGCAAAGGATTCCAAAACGCGTACACCTGTAAGCAAGATCTCGACAAAGTAATCACAGACGTTGCAGGTGGATGCCTCACCCGCTTTTGTCTCTTTGTCAAATCTTTCTGGAGTAGGTGCCAGCAATTTGCGGAAAGATATCGGGTGACAAGACCACAACGCAGACAAATCAAATACCAACTGAATTACCTCCCACCCTATTAAGCTTATAAAAGGGCTTTATTACAATTCGAGGCTTTGAGTGGGGAAGCTAAAGAGACAGAGAAAGAGCTCGTGTTGCTTGTTGAAACTCCTTGAGCATTGGATATTCAAGGTGTCGGTTGCTACCAAGATCTACTTACCCCAACGGTAATATTACACCCCTTACTGTGTTTTATGTTGTTCGTCGCTACCCAGTCTTTTGAGTTGTTTATTGCTACCCGGCGGTTTAGTCGAGACAGAAGTATAATAGTTGTTGTGTGGAACGGGTATTCTCTATTTGTCGGCCAGGCACCAGCCGCTTACGGCTGATGTCTCGGCCAGAATTGTCATGGATTATTGTGGAGAGTCTGGCTGCTTCATGTCCAAAGTTGGTAGGTCTAATTTTCTTTATGTCACTTTCATTTTGAATCGAAGTTGATTTTTGACTTTGTTTTTAAGTCTATGACACAGGCTTAAAGCAATGTGATGCAGTACAATTAAACTTGGAGAATACAAGGAATAACCTAGTTTTCTGGGTAGTTATTGAAGTTACTTATACAAATAAATGAAACAATTGTGAATACTAATGGAAATAGACTGCCGTTGCTATGGAAACATCCACCATATTGGAGTTCTAGGAAACGGTTTAACAGCAACATCATACATCAGAAATTCATAATAGTTGGCACAAGGATACACATGTATTATATCTACAATCATATAGAACGATGTTTTGAAAAAAGACTACAGTTGAATTTTAAGTATTGTTTGTAATAAGGATTAATGAATTTCTAACCGAACATTCTTCTACCCCCTGAGCTGCCCCCTCCCCACCCCATTTTTCTGTCCGCTTTGTCCCTTCCCTTCTTCCCCCTTTTTTATGGTAAGAAACGACAAAGAGCGATTCCTACCCAGCCACATTTTCTGAAATCACAATGTTCAGTACAAAAGAAACAACAATCAGCATAGCATAGCCTTCTCCTTCCAGCGAAAGATCAGTGTGGTCAGCGACATATTTATTGCGTAGCACCCTTTGCCTTGTTTAACTCTCTTTGGCTGAAATGAATAGTCGTGCCTTCCTTCATTCGGGATAAACACCTTTGGGGTCAAAGCAAAACCGAGTGCTCGCAATAAGCTTTAATGAACAGCTCGGATTAACCCAGCGTTACGCCCGAACACATTCATGCCAACTGTTAATCTGCCTGAAGCACGGTGCCAAGCTGTTGGTACTACGATAGTCTTAAACGAAGACATTTGTTATGTGTATAGTTTAGTGTGGTTAGAGATGCAGCCATGTCGGACGGGTAAGACTGAGTTGCTCCATTATTCGTTTGATGGGTTGCTATTGCTTGCTATCTTGTCTCTTTCCTCCTCGCTTGCTTACCGACATGTAATTGGTTTCAAACACGGAGACCGTCGTGCAACTGAGAAAGGAAACAACATTGAATCGGGCCCGAATAGCCAAGAAGGTTGACAGATTTTTTTTTTTAAATAACCAGCCAACCTCGCTTGCTTGGTAGCTTCATTCTTTCTTTCTATCTATCTATCTATTTGTCTATTTATCTATCTATCTATCTATCTATCTATCTATCTATCTATCTATCTATCTATCTATCTATCTATCTATCTATAGCTAGCTATCTATCTATTTATCAATATATCTATATATATATATATACGACTAGTGTCTGTCTGTCTGTCTGTCTGTCTGTCTGTCTGTCTGTCTGTTCGCGATGCACGGCCAAAGTTCTCGGTGGATCTTTTTCAAATTTGGACACCGTATTCAGCTACACCCCGGACACAACCTCATCGATGAGATATTTCAACACGTGCTCTCTGTGCGCGCTGAACCGATTTTTTGTTGTTTTTACATTTAGTCAAGTTTTGACTAAATGTGTTATCATCGAGGGGGAATCGAAACGAGGGTCGTGGTGTATGTGTGTGTGTGTGTGTGTGTGTGTGTGTGTGTGTGTGTGTGTGTGTGTGTGTGTGTGTGTGTGTGTGTGTGTGTGTGTGTGTGTGTGTGTGTGTGTGCGTGTGTGTAGAGCGATTCAAACCAAACTACTGGACCGATCTTTATGAAATTTGACATGAAAGTTCCTGGGATTGATATCCCCGAACATTTTTTCCCTTTTTTTGATAAATACCTTTGATGACGTCATATCCGGCTTTTTGTAAAAGTTGAGGCGGCACTGTCACGCCCTCATTTTTCAATCAAATTGATTGAAATTTTGGCCAAGCAATCTTCGACAAAGGCCGGACTTCGGTATTGCATTTCAGCTTGGTGGCTTAAAAATTAATTAATGACTTTGGTCATTAAAAATCTGAAAATTGTAAAACATTTTATATTTTTCTAAAACAATCCAAATTTACGTTCATCTTATTTTTCATCATTTGCTGATTCCAAAAACATATAAATATGTTATATTTGGATTAAAAACAAGCTCTGAAAATTAAATATATAAAAATTATTATCAACATTAAATTGTCCAAATCAAGTTAAAAACACTTTCATCTGATTCTTTGTCGGTTCCTGATTCCAAAAACATATAGATATGATATGTTTGGATTAAAAACACGCTCAGAAAGTTAAAACAAAGAGAGGTACAGAAAAGCGTGCTATCCTTCTCAGCGCAAGTACTACCCCGCTCTTCTTGTCAATTTCACTGCCTTTGCCGTGCGCGGTGGACTGGCGATGCTACGAGTATACGGTCTTGCTGCGTTGCATTGCGTTCAGTTTCATTCTGTGAGTTCGACAGCTACTTGACTAAATGTTGTATTTTCGCCTTACGCGACTTGTTTGTTGTTTGTTGTTGTTGTTGTCGGGATCCACTACCAGTAACTCTTCCTTATCTTCTCCAGTGTTTTCAGCCGCAATTATCTCCCTTCCTCCGTGTGGCGTCAATCCATATTCCCGTTACTACGTTACTATTTTTAGAAGGTCACTGCACGTTACTATTTTTAGAAGGTCTCCAGTGTTTTGCGCGTTTATCTCCTTTCCTTCGTGCGCCGGCGATATATAAAACATCAGAAATTGTGAAAGAAACAATTGAAAGTCAGCAGAGATACATATACCGGTATATATATGTCTATCTGTCTGTCTGTCTGTCTCTATGTCTGTCTATCTATCTATCGATCTATCTATCTATCTATCTATCTATCCATCCATCTATCAATCTATCGATCGATCGATCAATCTCTTTCGAAGCATTCCCAATTAACATTTTCGAGCATTTGTCTTGTTTCATTGTACACAAATTATCTACAAATCGGCAAGGGAGATGCAACAGTTCCTGCTGTATTAGACTACATGCTCTCACACGACGTGTATCTGATTTTTCAGCAGCTGGAGAGATAACAGCATGATCCGAGCGGGAGCCCGGGCACCCCAGCCCCCACCCCTTCCCCCCAGCCCCAGAAGTCCCAAACCGCATCACATACGGGCTTTCGAGCAGAGCAAGAAAAGGCTGCTCCATCGAGGTCGTCGGACGGAGGACCTGAGAGACAAAGTTGTGCAGCTGGCCCGGCAGAAGGAGGAGACAATTCATGACCAACACGACGTCATCACTGGACGGACATCTGAAGGACCTTCTTCGCGCCACTTGATCCACGGTTTTCAAGCAGAGTCTGCGGATGAAGGTCACTGTAGTACAGTGGCTGGAGTGAGAGTCGTGGTGTACGATCTCAGCAAGGAGAAAGCTACAGGTGGTTTAGGTTCTTCAGCTCCTAATGCTGCTCCTGCTGGAGAAAGAAAAGGCTTCGAGCAAACGCTTCACGCCCAGAAAGGATGGGAGAAGATCACTCTGACGAACCTGAACTCTAACGCCAATCTTCAGGACGAGGCTAGTGCAGAGCGTCCTACCATGCTGGTCAGTTCGGAGAAACTTCCCCCTCAGCGGGACTCTCCACCGTTTCCACGCACGCCTGCTCGCGGGTTTCGCCAGGCCCCTCACCAGGCTTTCATCCAGACTGCCGGCAGTTCTCCTCGTCTGGTTAACGCCCAGCAGACTACACACCTAGGTGAGAACGTTCGAGGTCCTGGAACTACCAGACCAGGTAGAGGACAGGAGGGTAAGATTCCGTTTGACAGTCCATCTGGCAAACCGACCTCAAGGTCATCTAAAACCCAATCACGGACATTTGTGCACCAGGTACCGTCGGATTTACACCACCAGGCCACCCCTCAGTCAGCTAACAGTGCAGGAGCCGATGGTTTCATCGACATCAAGCACGACAAAGATATTCCTAAGGAGGCCAGTTCCAAAGAAACTTCAGGGGAACCGAACTCCCACGAAATCCACAGACAAAAGGGACAACAACTTGCTCATGGCAGACACCCGCCGTCTCCTCCTGATCCCCATTCTTCAGCAAAGCGTCCTCAAAGATTGAACTACACCAGGGCAGCGAGGTACCTCCACGCCTCTCTCGCCCCTGCCCCACCCCCGGGGGCGGAGCCTCACAAGCGGGTCAGACTGCCCTTGGGTCAGGAACGTCGTGGGCCACGCCCTAAAAGCGTCAAACTGAGGGCTGACGAGTGTTCCTCCCACTATCAGTCTTCGGGTGAGTGTCTGAATGAAGTTTAACGCCCTTACATTGCGAGTGTTATCTTCCCACTATCAGTCGTCGGGTGAGTGTCCTTATTAAGTGTAACGCCCTCACATGACGAGTGCTATCCTCCCACTGTCATTTTTGTGTGTGAGTGTTTCAATGAAGTTTAACGCCCTCACATGACTAGAGTTATAATCCCACTATTAGTGTTTTAGGTGAGTTTCTGAATAATGTTTAACGCCCTCACCTGACGAGTGTTATCCTCCCACTATCAGTATTTTCATTGCGAGTTTGTGCCATTTCAACACACTGCGATGGGTCTCTATTGTCTGCAAATTTCGGTAGCTTGCAACAACTTCCTTGAATTTTGAATACTGATCTTGGATATTTAACCTCGAGGTTTGACCCAATAAATGAGACATTGGTGGCAAATTGTATCATTTTGTGTTAAACAACACACTCAACAAAACAGTACAGTAGACCCCCCCCCCCCCCCACCCCCCTTCAAGTCCTACAACAGTTTGAGAAAAGTAGGCCTTAAGAAGCAGCAAATCTTAAAATGGGGTAAACGTACAGAGGTTATGAACAAGAAATTTTTAAAACAAAAAACATCAGGGATTTTAAAAGGGAGGGGGTCTGAAATCGGGGCTCCATTGTATTCATAGTTACTTTATTGTCATCTGCCATTGTTTATATCAAACAGGTTCCTCGGGTGACAGCCCGAGACAGACGTCGCGAGGGGTTGAGGTGGTGGGGGAGGTCAGAGGCAGTGCCCTCCACTCTCCCTCCCACTGTCTGCACACCCCGCTGTCACCTCATCGCCATGACAACAAGAACCCCAGCAAGTTCCCATCCTCCCTGGAGATGTTCAAACGTCGGCTCAAGATGAACCAGATCAAGTGAGATACGGCTTGATCTTTGGCTGGTACACTAAGATACGTTGTAAACATACAAGCCTGTCTGTTTTTCTGTCTGTCTGTCTGTCTGTCTGTCTGTCTGTCTGTCTGTCTGTCTGTCTGTCTGTCTCTTTCTCTCTCTCTCTCTCTCTCTCTCTCTCTCTCTCTCTCTCTCTCTCTGCCCTCTGTTAAATGCTGTTTCTGTATGCCTCCAGGTCAGCGAAGGAAAACACGCAAGTGGAGGAAGACTACGTCATAAGACTTGGGGGCACAGTGACGACACAAAGTCGTCATCCTACTCAACACGCCAGGTCAGCGGGATTTTTGTTTTATCGTGTCCCTGGTAGAACGGACAGTGCGAAATACCCAAGATCACCCTCTATTCCCACTCCCACCTCCCTCCCCCTGAACCTACACATGTACGCCGATTTTGAGACTCGTATAGTCATTTTTTAAGAGGGAATGTTTGTTTCTTTCAATATGCAAATACAGTCACGTTACGTTACCTCTTATTAAATACTGAAAGTACGTCATTGTTTTTCATCATGTGTTGTAGATCTATACATTGTTAAATAAAACACCGTTTGAACCAAAGTCCTCCATTACCTATTGCTGTACATTTACCCCCTATTTAAGACTTCCTATCAGCTTAGACTGAATTTTTATATTTAAAAAAAAGGTCTGTCATATTAATTATAACACTACTTCATCTTTCGTCTGTAGGATTTAAACCAGAAGGGTTACTTTTCTCATTTGACCCACCCCACCTCTCCTTTCGATTTGTTTCCCCTCGACAATGACACTTGTTATTCTTTCTATCCTGGCGTAGGTACGTGGAGCTACTTCCCCATCCACCCAACAATTCCAGACAAAACTGTCACCCTTTGAACGCTGTCAGAGACTCTCGCCACGACAAGCTGGAGACTTACCCTGACATTGGCCTGGAAAACACGCGTGCACATCAGCACGTGAAACCGGAAGTTACAGACACTAAAGTAATTACTATTGACAATACATCTCAAAATCGTGACCAAAAACTGTCCCCGGCTAACCACAGTGCTGCAGATTGGGACCACAAAACAGTACATGGCGACAGTTATCCCAGAATTCGGGACAACAAACTCGGACAAGCGGACCATGGTCGAAATAAGTGGGGCAACAAACTCGGACAAACGGACAATGATCATGGAAATCGGGACAACAAACTGGGACAAAATGACTGTGAACCAAAGTGTTGGGACAACAAACTCGGACGAATGGACCATGGTCTCAGAAGTCGGGACAACAAACTCGGACAATTGGGCCCTAACTCGAGAGAAATGACAGACCTTGCAATGGAAAGTTGGAAGGCCGGCCCTGGAGAAAGGAAAACAAAATGCGATCTGGAAGAAGAAGGGGAATCTAAAATGTCAGATGAAGATCAGGGGTATGACTGTACTCTCTACAGCAGGTTACCTGATTCTGTTGACGACTTGACCTATGTAAGTATAACCTGTGTTTTTGTGTGTGTGTTTTGGGGGAGGGGGGGGCTTGTGGTGGAAGTGCGCGTTTGTGTGTGTGTGTGTCGGGGGGGGGGGGGAGGGGGGTTGTCAGAAGGGAGATTGACTTTTTGTGCTATTTCTTTGTTCTTGTGTTTTGTCTGTTCGCTTCATATTTGAACGGTGGAAATTATGTTAAAGTTACTTTCTTCCATGTGCAAATCAGCTTGATATGCATTACAAATTCGACCAGGCTTTTGTATTGAATAACAACACCTGTCCACTTGAACACAGAATGGAAGCACCGCACTAACACCTGTAACACCTTGTTCTGACCCCCACCTGAAAGTGTCCGCCTGGCAAGGTTTGGGGGCGGGGAAGGGGGGGGGTGTTCCCCGGTGAAACATTTGGTGTCACTATTGTGTCCCCCGGGGTACAGTTTGGGAAACAAAAGTGTCCCACAAGGATACCCCCACGTACTGCATTTGTCCCCCACTCTAAAGTAATAATCCCTCTTTCGAAAACATTTCCCACTTTTTTCCCCCGCTCACACTCAAATACATACCTGTCCTGTCAACAGGTGCCGCCAGGTGACGCCGTGCGAACCCCTCTGCCCCAGGTCAAGACCTACGTCCTTGAAGAAGACAAGGTCACGCGTGCTCAAGGTCGCGGCCTTGACCGCGGGCCAACGCTGGCCTTGACCCAACACAATGTCATCATGCACAACACTTTCCTGCACCGTCACGAAGAGCGGGAGAAGATGTCAAAGAAGCAGGCAGAATTTGAGAGAAAGGCAGGACTTTTGTCGAGAGGCGGAGGAGGAGGAGAAGGAGGAGAAGGAGGAGGAGGAGCAGGTTGGCCTAAGACCGACAGGAGGATGCAGCAATGGCTGGTGGAAACGGAGCGACAGCAACGCGATTTTCAACCGATGTTTGGCAACGCTGTTTTCAAAATCGCCATCGCTGCTACCTGAGCTGAAAGCCTTTCCAAGAGTGTGTGTCAGTGTCGACTTTCTACATATTTATACTGTGTTTTTGTGTGTGTTTTTATGTGTGTGTGGTTTTGTTGTTGTTGTTGTTGTTGTTGTTGTTGTTGTTGTGCGTGTTTGTGTGTGTGTGTGTGTTCTTTTTTGCATTTTTTTCATAAACGGTTATATTCTGCCTCTTTTTTGTCTGTTATTATTTTCAAACATTTTCGAGTCGACTTCCTACATATGTTACTGGTGTTTTTGTGAGTTTTGTTGTTGTTGTTGTTGTTGTTGTTGTTGTTGTTGTTGTTGTTGTCTCATATCATTTCGACGTCCAGACAGATTGTATAAGCAAACAGTTCTTATGTTGTTCTCTGTACGTGCCAGCCACGCAAGGTAGAACGCGGAAAAAATGCAATGCCGGCTGTAGTTTTCACCAAATTCTACCTTTGCATTCAAAGATTAAAAATGTTAAATTTCCTTATTTTCTTGCTCCGCAGTCTCTCGCTCCTACTCTTTCATTTCCTTAATTTGTGTTTGTTTGTTGCCTTTTTCTGCCCGAATTATTGACTACACATTGAAGTTTGTCGCTCCACCCCCACCCCCCCCCCCCCCTCCCAATTCCCCCTATCCCCTCCTTCACATGCTTCTTGGTTTTATACTAATGTGTCCCGTTGCAGTAAAAGACATTTGAGCCAGAAGCTGTATAGTGGTGTACTTTTTCGATTTGCAATTTAGCGAACAGAATCAATCCGCTTCGACTTCTGATATGTATCGTTTTTTTCCCATTCAACTTTCACCGTGCGCTATATAACATGTATGCACGTCATTTATAGGCGTTGTTTTTTTCTGTATTGTCCAGTACTTTTTTTAATTTAATTTTAATTGTGTGTTCATTAAATGTTTGTTTGGTTTAGTCTGGTTGATTTCAAAACACATCGGTTTAGGTTGTCATGCTGTCTGGCAACTTGCGTATAAGCTTCGTGCAGACTGAAAAAGATAACAATGGTCACATTATTACTATAGACATTTGAAACAGGAGTACATGTTTTGCTTGTGAAGTTCTGCTGTCTCTGGCTGCACAGCACACGTGTGCAAGTTTGTTTGTTTGTTTGTTTGTTTGTTTGCTTAACGCCCAGCCGACCACGAAGGGCCATATCAGGGCGGTGCTGCTTTGATATATAACGTGCGCCACACACAAGACAGAAGTCGCAGCACAGGCTTCATGTCTCACCCAGTCACATTATTCTGACACCGGACTAACAAGTCCTAGCACTAACCCCATAATGCCAGACGCCAGGCGGAGCAGCCACTAGATTGCCAATTTTAAAGTCTTAGGTATGACCCGGCCGGGGTTCGAACCCACGACCTCCCGATCACGGGGCGGACGCCTTACCACTAGGCCAACCGTGCCGGTTTCGTGTGCAAGTTGTTAACACTCCTTGAGACGGCACTGATGAATTTCATTCATATGTCTTTGGGTTTTCTGTTTAATCCTCAACTTGTATCCTCCGCCCTAGGCCACCATAATCACCCCTCCCACGCACACACACACACACACACACACACACACACACACAAACACACACACACACACACACACACACACAAGCTCGGCACATAAAAGCAACACCTTGCAACATGTATAATAACATTAACTACAAATCTCTTTCAAGTAAGCCGCAATCAACTATTTTTGTCAGTCGTTTTCTTTCGATTTTTCTTCATGTTAAGGCGTGTTTGCATCCCACTACCTCTCATAATTCATTTGGCTTTGTTGTTTTGAGATGGCAAAGTGCGACTTTCCATTGATCTTTTCGAGCGGTTTTTGTCTTTCGAGCAGCTTCGCACGTTAATTTCACCTGTTCAAAGCAAAAGCTATTTCGCGAGGAACGCACCTGCACATCACTTTTACAGCACAAAGCTTTCTGTTTTGTTTAACAGAAAGCAAGACACAGTCTTTTTTCGGGCAACTGTGCTTGTAGCTGACAGCTATCACCGGGCACGCACGCTTTAACACGAATTTCGCTTTTCGCAAAAATGACACAAAGGTTGACTGTTTTCTTATTGCAGGTTTTGTTTGGTTAACACATTTTCTCGCATGTCTTCTTCGCGTACGATAGTTCACATTAAGATTCAATCTTATCCCCGTTGTTGCTCAAGCACATTCTCACTGCAATTCACATGTTATACCACCTTGTAGCTCAAGCACATTCACTTTGCCATTTACGTTGCAGTTCACGATTATGGACTTAGTAGCCAAAGCACATCCATTTGCCATTTACGTTGCAGTTGACGCTTATGGACTTAGTAGCCCAAGCACATCCATTTGTCATTTACGTCGCAGTTGACGCTTATGGACTTAGTAGCCCAAGCACATTCATTTGCCATTTACGCACACTTACGTTGCAATTCACGCTTGTGCACTTAGTAGACCAAGCACAGTCATTTGTCATTCACGCACACTTACGTTGCAATTCACGCTTG
>NC_090256.1:18059600-18112100 GCF_037325665.1 Littorina saxatilis | reverse complement strand
AACGCGCATATTTTTGAACAAAGTGTATTTTATTAAACAATTGTTGACCATTGTGTTCTACTAGTACTATACATTTACAGTGTGCGTGTGTGTGTCAGTGTGTCAGTGTGTGTGTGTGTGTATGTGTGTGTATGTGTGTGTGTGTGTGTGTCACGGGTATGTGTGTGTGTGTGTGTGTGTGTGTGTGTGTGTGTTAGTGTGTATGTGTGTTTATCCTACATACGTGAGAGAGACACCCGTGAGATAATAATCGTTCAAATCACACGTGTCTATATGAAATAAGGTCATGTCAAGCAAGTCTGGCAGGGACCTGTTTTTCCACTGCTTATGATGCCAAAGTCACCGAGACAAACGTCATTATAGAAACAAAAATTGCACTCGCTAATTACCCTCGATGAATCTTTAGAACTAACACGTCACGCCACACTTTCAGAGTGACGTTTCTTTGCTTTGACGTAATAGATTGCACGAGGCTTTAGAAGAGATCTAGTTTCCAAAACAAGCGTCTTCAATTTAGCTGCCTCGACTGCAAGACATTTTCAGTAAAATACACGTAAGTACAGTATGTAGGATAAACAGAATACTACATGGCTTGCTGTGTCGTACCAGATTATTTTACACTCGTTGCTTTTTTAAATAGTGAACAGCTCGCTTTCGCTCGCAGTTCAATATTTAAAAAAACAACTCGTGTAAATTTGGTACAACACAGCAAGCCATGTAGTATTCTCTATGTGTGCGTGAGTACGTGCGCGTGTGTGTGTGTGTGTTTGTGCGTGAGTACGTGCGTGTGTGTGTGTGTGTGTGTGTGCAGTGTGTGTGTGTGCGTGTGTGTGTGTGTGCGTGCGTGCGTGCGTGTGTGTGTGTGTGAGTGTGTGCGTGAGTACGTGCCTGCGTGCGTGTGTGCGTGTGTGTGCGTGTGTTCAAGAGTGTGTGTTTGTTGCGTGGTGTCCTCGTCAGTCGCATGCAGAATTCTAACATATACAATGTGAAAACAGTGAGTAAAACGAATAAGGCTCACAACTTCATTACAGCAGTCCTGATGTGTTGAGAAAAGCATCAACGTGTATTGCGGCGAAACAACTGAATACAAAACAAAAAGAAAAGCTTGCAGAAGTATGTTTGGGTCTATCAAGACTTTGTGAACAACGAATTCTCCCTTTCAAGTAAAGGGGCATGTCTGCTTGTCTTTGCGGCTTTGAAGGTAGGGAGATTTTACAGCTTTAACGACCAAATGCCAGTCGCATTTGACAAGCTTGTTTTCTTTTCTTTGAATGACCATAACGACAGGTGTTCAGTCGTAATCATTTTTAGAGCTGTCCCTTGTCAGGTACAAAATCGCCAAGATATTCTGATCGTAGGCTCCGGAACTGCAACGTCGATATATCACATGAACACTGCGCATGAAAAAAGAAAAGGCCTGTACAAAAAACGCGTCTCACTTTTTGGCTGCAAGGAGGTTGGGTTGTCCTCCAGTTTGATGAAGTCTCGCATGTTGTGCGGCACTGTCGGGTCCACCTCCGTCACGTCTATGATGTCACCCCCCCCCCCCCCCCTTCGTCTCCACCCCCACCGCCAGCCTTCCGTTCCACTCGAATTGCACAAAACGCATCTTATGGGCAGAATATACCTGCGCAGTTTCAGCGGCACAGACGACGCGCGGCCTATTATTTATGCCGCGATAGGGATTATGACGAGTCAGGGCCGGACTACCGGGGGGGTTATGGGGGTTGCGCAACCCCCCCCCCTAGCCTAAACATGTACCTTACTTATTTAATTTTTTTTTTATTATTGCTTATTTTATGCCGTTTCATGCAAGGAGCGACCATTTTCCTATCTCAGAATATGACCTACCCGTCAGCTTCAGGGGGCTTCGCCCCCTGACCCCCACAACGAGGGGGAGTGGGTTCTAGGGTTTCCGGACCCCCCCCCCCCCCCAGCCAAAAAATAAAAATATTGAATGAGGTATGCATTTCTTTATTTTACATTGAGTTTCAATTTTTGGGGTATTAATCAGTGACAAAATCTGCTGCCTGAAACTGGTAATGATCATCCTCAGAATGCACCAGATTGCACCATTTTGCATCCTTTTTCTCAAAATTTTCCGGGGGGGGCATGCCCCCGGACCCCCCTAGCAAGCTAGGCGCTTCGCGCCGTCGGCTCGGCGCTTCGCGCCTTCACACCCATATCTTCACAATATACTTTTGAAAAAAACCAGTCATAAAATGAACTGATCCGCCCCTGCCGCCAGGGGGGACATCCCCCTGGGCCACCACTGGCAACCCTCCCCCTCCTCTTCGCCTAGTCCGGCCCTGCGAGTACTTGGCCTGAAGTTTTCCTTTCATGCAACGTGTAGCTGGCTGGGATAATCTTCAGTGTGTCGTCGATCCTCCTGAAGTTATATGTGAGCGGAGCCCCTTACCGGTTGAAACTGTGCTACTTGCGCGAACACTTGTTCGTGATTGACTATCAACATTAATGATGCAAATGTTCAGTTGAGAGCATATGGTTCCCGAGAAGCGTAACCCTGTTACAACTTAATTGGTGTCCAACTCCACACAAACCCTCAGCAGTACATCTTGACTTTTGAACGTAAACCTATGAATTTACATATTGTGCGATAAGTGCTACTAGGGTCAAGGTTAACGGCTTAGATTTCTGTATCTGTGGGTTACGTCGGTAGCATCCAGATTGCTGGCCGCGAAGTTTGGCGCGGTCAATCTTTGAAGCCGGGCATTCCTATGTAGGTCGGACTCAATGCTGCGGTCACTTCAATGTTGTCTGTTACAGTTGAATTTACTATGATTACAGAACACGTCCCACTCACAGGCACATGACACTGGGTGGTCAGAGTGGTGGAAGCTCTGCTCTGGTCAACTCATACCTTACATGTATATCAGTATCGGACAAGAGAGCACGCCACAGCAGCCACAGGCCCAGCCCACCTCCAGTCAAGTGCCTGTGGTGCCCTCTAGATGACATTGTACACACACACACAACAAATACATGTGAAAAGTAAGACCGAGTCTCATTATCCCTCAACATTCTCTCATTACCTATTTGTGCTTAATTCTAGTCACAGACAGAAGTCTTTTCTGCTGTGTGTTTCTGTGTATGTATTTGCACCAGCACACACACACACACACACACACACACACACACACACATACACACACACACACACACATATACACACACTCAGGTGCAGAAATATTGCAGGCATAATATTGCAAATGAGTTTATTGTTTTAATGCAGATCATTAACCAAAAATCTAAATATTAGGATAATAATTCATGTTTCTCTGTTGTTACAGGAGTTTTTTTTCCAAAACCATCCTTGGAGAGGGGAGGGTGGGGGTGATGGGAGGGTAAAGGAGTTGCAGTGGGAGGGGCAGGTGCAAAACACAAACAATCAATAATTATGAATTATGCTCAAGACTATCTCTTTTATATAGCAAAACAAATCATAAGCATTCACTCGACCATTATATGTCAGCTAACAAATCACAAATAAAGACTCATCAAAATCACTTGATCTAATTTCCATTTGGTTTTGCAATAACTTCTTGATACACAACCATTATGTAAATGTGAAAGCTAGATGTTCTAAGGCAGCTGTGAACCAACATTTTAAAATAATCAAATTGTACAAAGTGTAACAGTTCTGGTTGACTGTGCTGTGTATTTCGGGAATCTACACTGTTTTGTTCTTAACTACTTTGCATGTCTGTATTATTTGACAATGTACAATACAAATGGTGATGGTGTGTGTGTGGGGGTGTGTGTGTGGGTGTGTGTGTGTGGGGGTGTGTGGGTGTGTGTGCGGGTGTGTGTGTGGGTGGGTGTTTGTGTGTGTGTGTGGGTGTGGGGGTGTGTGTGTGGGTGTGTGTGTGGGGGTGTGTGTGTGGGTGTGTGTGTGTGGGTGTGTGTGTGTGGGGGTGTGTGTGGGGGTGTGTGTGGGTGGGGGTGTGTGTGTGGGTGTGTGTGGGTGTGTGTGTGTGGGTGGGGGTGTGTGTGTGTGTGTGTGTGGGTGTGTGTGTGTGTGTGGGTGTGTGTGTGTGTGTGTGTGTGGGTGTGTGTGTGGGGGTGTGTGTGGGGGTGTGTGTGGGGGTGTGTGTGTGGGTGTGGGTGTGTGTGGGGGGGTGTTTGTGTGTGTACCTACATGCATGTGTTTGTGTGTGCATGCAAGCGTGGGTGTGAATAGATGTGTGAGCTGCAAACTAAATGGTCAAATCCAACAACAAAACTAAAGCAACATCTCCACACTAACATCATGTTCTGAAGTCTACAAATTTTTTTCTTCAACATTTTGGCTAGATCGTGTTAATATGGCCCCTGGCAATTCTAGCACACCATCAGCTTTATGATCGACACTTTTCACCATACTTTTGACAAATATGTTCAGTAAAGAGAAAACAGTGTACCAGTTACTATCCTTGCACTACCACCCCCCCCCCTCTCTCTCCCCCAAATAAAAACAAAAACAAAACAAAAAACCGCACACACACAAAACACAGACAAAAAAACACACACAAAAACAAAAAACCAACAACAACAAAAACAACGCTTTCATGCCTTCAAATAATTCTGTGATCACAGCAGAGAGAAGTCTTAACTTCCTTAGCCCTTACTTTGTGCATGTACATGTATAAGTAATGCATGTAGAACTATGCAGTTTTACAAATAAACTGACATGTTCAATCAGTTATAACAGGCAAAATAATAAGGTACTTACATGTATCATCAATCACAAGGTGAACAATTTTTGTAAGAAATCACAGATTGGAAATGCTTAGTACAAGTAAACTATTATAACTGGAGAAGTAATATAACAAGCTTATTTTCAGGCAGATCATATACATTCACCCATGTTCTGTACTTTTTATCAAGATTCTGTCTTAACAGATTCTTCTCTGTAAAATGCTATGACAGTTCCATCGTGAGTATCACACTCCTTTGAGAACTATAACATTGGTTATTTGTCAACTAACTTTAATCTTTCTCCAGAGCACAACTCATTTCACTGCGCATGTCGCTGTTTAAATCTAAGTAAGCAATCAAGAAAGTATCATGTAACCGAGCGCCGAAACACTACGATCACCTCGGTAGGCGAAGTGCAATCAAACAAGATTGAAAATGTTAGGGCTAATTTCTTAGCCCTATAAAAACTGTTATGCAAACCCGAAGGTTTCCATGAACATACCGACAATCGGAAACCACCAGACCCCATCACAAACAGACTTCTACAATCCACTGGTGTTGACTTTTAAAGGCCAACAACTCGGGTGCAGAGTCTGCTGTGAAAGGAGCGGTAGCCTCCCCTGTCACAATCATAACAATTCTCGTCCTGAAAAATGACACCTACATAGTTTATCTCTTTAACATTCAAACATTGTAAATTGTACTTGAAACAACTTGTCGCACAAAACAGAAAAAAAGGTTTACCGAGTCATAGTCTATTCCCTTTAGAGGTGCACTCACTCACAGTACACGTACATCAACGTGTTACATAAAAAGGTTAAACAACCATGCAAGAAACAGCCACAAATCATTGTGTTATTTTCGCAATCACTTTTGCACTGAACGCATTAATATATCAGTGCATTACCATGTAGCACAGTTTCCCTGTCTCCTTTAGGGACAATTTATATGTCTTTCTGACCCTGCACCAAGTGTTTTCCTCTAAGACTCAGAAGTAACAGATTGTTGTATGGTCATTTTTAATAGACCTAATATATGATGGAAAAGAACTGAAAGGGTTTGACTCTGACCAATGAAGGTGACGATGGGAGGGGGGGGGGGGGGGGGGGGCATGAAATAAAGTGATTGTGCATTTGTGTTTCATACCGGGTAGCCAGAATCAGCACTGACTAACAGGCACAAACAAATATGTATTCAGGCTCTGCAGACGTCACAAACATTCCTTTTTTTCCTCAAGAGGGGATTAAGAAGGCACACAATATGGACAATATTAAATAGACTTTGGGATGGATCATTTTGAAGAAGAATGAATTGCTACTGCACAATACCAAGAAGACAAAACATTATGCCAATGAATGCCACCGAATGATCAGGAAAACAGGAGTAGGGATTAGGTGAGAACTTCTTGTCTCTTTATTTATTTGCTGCTTAAACAACTACAAAGCAATAACAACAAGCTATAAGATGTATCACAATGATATCCGGCACAGGCAGAAGCAGCCAGAAAAACAACAACATAAAAACAATAATCCAGGCAAAACAATAAAAACCAAATACAAGTGTTTATCACCAGATTTGTTACTTAACTCTGCATTACATGTACCAGAAAAAAAGGCTGATTTTCATTTTCTACAGCTTATCTGAAGGTTCTGCAACTTTTCTTAAGTCACTGAGTTCCTTCACCAATAATAAATAATTGTCAATTTACGGGCTGATTTCAACATACTTCTTAATTTTCAGTCAAATACCAGTTGAATCATTTCCCAAAGCACAGTGACAAATCAGTCCAGTCACTCACATTAACATCTAAACTCTTGCTGTAGCTAGCTAATTGTTTTATTGAACTTGCATCAAGGGCACTCGAGCAGTCAATTTGTTTGGTCAGTTACGGTCATCACACGATCTTGTTGGTAATGGTCCCAATTTCTTCAATTTCTACCTCCACTACGTCCCCCTTCTGAAACAAACATAAACATAATCAACATTAAGATCGCATACACAAGAAAAAGAAAGAAAATCTTGCGAAAAGTGGGGTTAAAGGCACAGTACGCCTCCCGTAAACCATCACAGATACTGTCAGGCTTTTACACACATACAAACACCCTTTCGTTTAAACACTCACCGCTTGAGAACATCCTAGGTGCCCTACATAAAGAGCGAGCAATCTTCAAAGAATTAATTTTGCTGATTGCCTGATCATACAATCGGACAGTGCGTTTTGGCGCTAGACCTAACTTTTAACGTGTTACACAAACATTCTTAAATCATAAAAGAATTCTTTTTTCATCAAGACAAGATCAGTACAATTCGAAGTTTTGAACATTTGAAAAAAGAAAAGCCCGGAAGCAGGGTCACGCAAGGTCGTGGTTCTCGTAGCAGACGACGGTTATGCCTATCGCCAGTTCCTCTGAACAGTCAAAAGCCATCGATAGAGTGCGTGTGAATTACAGCCGTTTGTTGCGTTTAGATTCAGAGGTACATAATAACGTGCTATTGCAGATAAGCTTACAGCGAGTCACATTGAAATCACAAACTGACGACTACATTGTGAAAAAAAGGAAACAGGATCACACGGGTTCACAATGGCTCAGGGGTAAGATAAACCACGCAAAAAT
The DNA here is from genome assembly GCF_037325665.1 of Littorina saxatilis. Taxonomy (NCBI): domain Eukaryota; kingdom Metazoa; phylum Mollusca; class Gastropoda; order Littorinimorpha; family Littorinidae; genus Littorina; species Littorina saxatilis. Next base: position 18,104,787 of record NC_090256.1, on the reverse strand, counting down.
AAATTCTTTGAAAATTGCTCGCTCTTTACGGAGGGCACCAAAGATGTTCTCAAGCGGTAAGTGTTTAAATGAAAGGGTGTTTGTACTGTGTGTAAAAGCCTGACAGTATCTGTGATGGTTTACGGGAGGCGCACTGTGCCCATACCTGTCAAGCTCTTGTGGACTCTCATCATAAGATTTTGCTAACAAAACCATAAGTTTGCACCAAAAAGCATAAGACAATGTGCAAATGTGCAGAAGTCGTTTGATTAATCACCACAAGAACTAAATACATGCACACACATACACACACAAAAACAAGAAATCTGCCTTATTTCACACATAAGAAAAACACACTTTTCTCAACACTGAACTGCACTGTTTTATGTAATTTTGAAATGCAAAGCATGTTTAAATGTAAATTTATTGTACGGAGAATCACCTAAATTGTACGAAGACAGTACACTTCCAACCAGACACACATTTAGAGATTTACACCCCTCACCAATTTTTTTTATCAGAATGCGCAAAAACACCACTTGATAGTAAAGGCACAAGACAAGTGTGTTTTAACAACATTCATTCATTGAGCACAGTGATTCAATCATGAATGGAAACCCCCACCACAAAAGAGAACATTTTATCCAAACAGAACATGTAAAACACACAAGTTACAAGCCAGAAACTCATGTGTGTCTCAACAATCAAGGACAAATACCAGATCAACAAAAATATGACATGTAAATGCTTTAGTTTGAGGTCGCTCATGTTTTAAAAACAAGTCGTATATGATCGGTTGTGACAGACATCCGGTGCCAACTTTTGCTCTCTACCTCTTCGAAAATGCATCATAACGCCCTTATTTTTATTTATATGGCTTCACACTAGGTACAACGTGAGAAAATACTGTGTAGATACTAGAACAACAAAAAATATTACATGTAAATGCTTTAGTTTGAGGTCGCGCGTGTTCTAAAAACAAGTCCGACGTGATCGGAGGTGACAGGAATCCGCCTACTTTCACTTTCGATCGCTAGCTCTTCGAAAATGCATCACAACTCCCTTAGTTTCTTCTTCTCTTCTTGTCGTTCGCCAAGTCTCCCTTAGTTTCATTTCTATGGCTTAAAACTTCGTACAACGTGAGAAAATACCTTGAAGATACCGAGAACAACAACAATAGTACATGTAACTGCTTTAATTTGAGGTCGCGTGTGGTCAAGCGTTGTCACACAGTACTCAGTCAGATCTCGCGCTGACGGTGTGCACATGCGCGTTGCCTTGTACTTCCGCCGGATCAGTTACCGCGAGAGCTTTTAGCTGTTACTTTGTTCTCGGACGAACCTTTGCGATCTTTTTTTTATTTGACCAAATTGTTTTGTAAAAACCGTAAGATCTTCGGCATACGCCGTAAGACTTGAAAAACATCAAAATTCCGTAAGAATTACGCGAAAAACGCAAGACTTGACAGGTATGTGTGCCTTTAAGATGATATGGTGGGGATGGGCATGAATATGTTGCTACTACTGCTTGCTTTCCACTGGGAGAATGCAACCCAAATTTCACAGCAAGGGGATAATAAAGTAATAGAAAATGAAATGAAATATAAACAACAACAACTGAAGCTAAGTAGCATCAGCAAGGGTAGCAGCCAGCAGCAATGGTAGCAGCAGCTGTTGTTACATACATGCTATTGTTATTGTTACAAAGTCAACACACACACAAACACAGACAGATAGACATAGATCAATATGCACACAGACACAAACCTTGAGAAACTCTGGAGGCTTGCGAAAGACTCCAACACCAGGAGGTGTACCAGTCAGGATGACATCACCAGGTTTCAAGGTCATGAACCTGGTTGAACAGGGTTAGAAATACATTTTAAATTTTTTTTTTCATTTTCATTTTCATTACTTTATTGTCCCATCGCTGGGAAATTCGGGTCACTTCCTCCCAGTGGAAAGCTAGCAGCAACGGAGTCGCGCTACCCAGGTGTCTGCGTGTTTAGGTGTATTCAGCCACCTGCACTTATGACAGATTGACCAAGGTCTTTTACGTGCCATTGTGGTGACACGGGGGTGGGGCATGGCTTCCGTCTCAGGGTCTGCACATAAAAGTTGACCCGTGTCCGTCCCGGCCCGAATTCGAACCAGCGACCTTACGATCACAAGTCCAGTGCTCTACCAACTGAAGCTTTCTTACAACAACATCAACAACACCTGCCAAGAGAGAAAACTTATCTTAATCATTATTACACACACACACACACACACACACACACACACACACACACACACCAACAATAGTAACATGAACAACAGCAACAAAAGAGATCGAGTCAGAGCAAAAGACAAACACAATCAGATCCCCTCCCCCTAACTACCCCCCTCCACACACACACATAATTATAATTATGCATCAATTTTAAGCAAAAGAATGAAGCAGGAAAGACTTACTTTGAAATAAAAGCTATGAGTTCTGGAGTTTTGAAGACCAGTTGATTTGTGCTACTGTCTTGTTTCACAACTCCGTTCACCCGGGTCCATAGCTTGAGGTTATGTGGATCTGCAATGAAACAAATCTTGTTCATAGCTCCTTGAATGACAGACCAGTTATTAAAGTGTTTTTTTTAACTGGCAGTTTTAAATTTTGTTGCTCGTTTTTAAATAAAAAACATACTGGAAAAGAACCTGTCAATGGGTCTGTGTTAGCAGTTTTCATTGCACCGGATAGTTTTTTAGCATCAGAATAAAGCTTTTAACCAAATAACACACTAGTTGAACTCATGAATTTGATCAAAGCCCTTAATTTTTTGTGGAAACACAACCAGGACAGTTCTATTGTTCTGTGCGCTTTTGTTATGTTATGTGTTTTTGTTTTGTTTTTACAAATCTCTCTAAACTGGTGAATGTGACACAGTCATTGCGCATGTCTGATATCTTCTTCTTCTTGTCGTTCGCTGTTAAATCGTCAGTCCGGACTGCAGTGCGAAACGTGCTGTCCTCTCGCTTGTCTGATATTAAAGTGCAACCATTTTAAAATATGTTTGAGCTTGAAATATTCTATTTACATAATCTGGAAGGAGATGTGGTGGGTTTTGAAAGTGGTGAACCGATCGGTTAAATTCAAAGCCACTCTACCAATTTTCTTTATTACCACTACTGCTACATTGGAACCCTCCTTTTGGGGCCCCTTGATTGAAGACTCCCTCCCTTTTACCACCCTGTTTTCTCAGATTTTCTGTTCATAACCTCTGTAAATTGACCCCCATTTTAAGACTGACCCTTCTTTTTCATACCTGATTTTCTCAGAAATTTTTTCGGTCATAAAATATGTACTTAGTTATTGGATACAATGCTTCGAGAGCAGTCACAAACTATGGTAAAAGCCATTGTGGTTTATGTCGCAGAACTATGCAACACGACTGCAGCTGGTACTTTACTCAGAGTAGAATTTTCTCAGAATGACATATCATATAAATCACAGCACATATACTAAAGTGACATAATTTTACATACCTTTTAGATCTTCCTTCATAATGATGGCCGGACCCAAGGGACAGAATCCATCCATTGACTTGCCCAGCAGGAATTGTCCCCCATTTTTAAACTGCCAGTCCCTGGCGCTGACATCATGTGCAACGGTGAAACCAAACACGTAGTCCATCGCTTTATCAACCTTGAAGAAGAAACAAAAATTCTCCTTGAAACACATTGATGATGTGGTAGAGTACTATTCCTCATTTAACAAACAAACAAACAAAATATTGAGGGATCTTAAAATATTTGGATTTGAATTATTTACAATAATATTAATCAAGAGATTTTTTCATTTGTGTACTATAATCTCTTATACTGAATAAGTTAAATGGTCAGCTCAAAATCGTAGTCTGGACTCAAATGGAGTATATTTTTCCAAAAATCCTAACAAAAAATAGTAAATGTAATACATTACTCCAAAATAGTAAGGGTAAACAGTCCTATCATATATTTCATCAAATGGCTAAATCGAGCTAGAACATTCAATCATAATTATGAACAGAGAATACTCAAGCTGATGTGAACTCAGGATATATAACGGTTTGATTTCATCAACCCTTGCTAAAAAGACTCATAAGATAAAATACAAAATAAAATAAAAGTTTGAAAGAGAGAGGAATAGCAACAAAATTAAATTAAAATGTATGCCAGACAGTATCTAGTAATTTCATAGAAGTCCAAGAGTGTTTGTAGTTGTAACTGATGTAACTTGGTCGTTACTTTACTTTAATCTATCATCCAATTGCATACAAAATTGGGTCGCTTCCTCGATCCCAGTGAAAAGCGATTAGCAACAAGAGTTGCGTCACCTAAATGTGTGCGTGCTTCGGTGTAATCTGCTACCTGCTCTTTTATCAGAATGATGGAAGGTCTTTAACTTGCCACAATGGTGACACAAGTGTGGGACATGGATACCGTCTCTGAGTTTAAACATAAAGTTGACCTGTGTCCCTCCTAGCCTGCACGGATTGAACCCTGGGGCCTGGGGATCACTAATTCAGTAAACATTATGGTATTCATTTGCGTACACTAATTTACAAAATAGATTCATTTATGTTTTTCACAAGCAGAATCGGAAAAAATGTAAAATTAGTGGTCATACTTACAGGAACATCTTTTGCAGTTCTGCCTATCACTATGGCCAGTTCCACTTCCCAGTCCAGTTGCTGAAGTAAAACATCAATGAAAGAATAAATCAAGAAACATCAATCATTTAACCAGAAGGGTATTGTTTCAGTATAAATAATCCATCATGACAGGTATGCACGGGATTCTTTTTAAGATGTAGATTGTAATAGACTGCACGCACACGCCCAGTGGGATTCCCAGTAGCAGTGCCTCGTGGTATCAGCTATGTACCCCATGAGCGAAGTGGCGCAGTGGTAAGACGTCGGCCTCCTAATCGGGAGGTTGTGAGTTCGAATCCCGGTCGCTGCCGCCTGGTGAGTTAAGAGTGGAGATTTTTCCGATCTCCCAGGTCAACTTATGTGCAGACCTGCTAGTGACTCAACCCCCTTCGTGTGTACACGCAAGCACAAGACCAAGTGCGCACGGAAAAGATCCTGTAATCCATGTCGGAGTTCGGTGGGTTACGGAAACACGAAAATACCCAGCATGCCTACCCAACGAAAGCGGAGTGAAGCTGACTATGTTCTCAGAGTATAGTGTGGGGAACCCAAATGGGAAAACGAGCTCACACGTCACCAGAATTTCTGGAACGCTGAAGAAGAAGAAGTACCCCGTGAGCACGTGAATGTACAGAAACTCTGTACCCCCATTCTCCCAAGTACTGTTGAACGTGTCATGCATGTTAGCTTATAATTTTGATAACCGATTTATTTTGAAAACTTGTAATTAACTTTGCTTAAGTTCTGTATATAAACTGTAGAAACTTTCTTTTGTCGTGTGACTATTGATGCAAGATTGAATGTTGACTGCGAGTGTGCTTTGACTGAGTCTATGTACAATGTGATGTTCTTTCTTTACTTTCTTTATTTGGTGTTTAACGTCGTTTTCAACCACGAAGGGTTATATCGCGACGGACAATGTGATGTGACGTGTGTTAGAATTAATGCATTTGTGACACAGGTAACTCAATGGAACCCGTAATTACTAATCAAATACCAGAAAATATGTTTATCATTTCAGTGCACATGTACTATCATGGCAGTTACTATGAAAGAATGCCTTTGTGAGTGAATTCACTTTGAGTTTTCAGTCTTACCAATACAGGTAACATGCACACACACTATGATAATTCTTATGTATCCAGTTTTGATAAGCAGTTTCTGGGTCAATGCTACTTCAGCACTTGTTATTCAAGTGTATAATTTTGATAAATGTCACCCTTTTTTTTCTTACGTTCTGCGGCCTTCAGCTAGGTTATCTAAGCTACGTTGTGTACATATATGTTTAATGTTAGCTATCAGATTACTACCTGAAGCTGTAAAATATACATATAAAAAAAAAACACACGCCAGAGAGACACTCAGACAGGGAAAGTGAAAGAGAGATTGGGAGAGAGAGACCTCTTGTGCATACCTGTGTATGCATGCATAATACATGTGTGCCCGCATAAGTCATAATACATATGTGCCCGCATACTCAAATCAACAAGCATGTTAATTGGGAAAACATGCATTCTTGAAATCAAGTTTGCACTAATGTCTGTGGCAACTAATTACTGTGACTGAGTTCATGAAGCACAACAATCACTTTTGGAGATATGTAAAGCCAAACAGGATTGAGATTTTAGAGCTAAATTAATAGCCCTATAAAAACTGCCATGGGTACGCACTGGTTCCCAAGAGCATAAAAGGAGACAGCAGGAGCCAGACACTATCACAAACAGAACCCAGCAATTGACAGATGTCAAGCCAGCGACGTAGAAGAAACGTCAAGCTACTATAAATACCTGGCACTCTTCGCCGGCAGACAACTCTGCAGAGTAGCTGCTGTGAAGGATGACGCAGTAGTCTCCCAATCACATTACCCTGCCAAACTAACCACATCACAATCAAGCAATCCAGGACAGCTTTACAAATGGGCAAAAACACTGTCGTGTTATACCTGTGTGACTTCAGGGTAAGGGATGTCGTCAGTAGGGCCGATAATGGAACTGGTGAACTTGCTGAAGATGACTGGTTCCTCTGGCACTGGTGCTCCCTGTTCTTCACAATGGTCTCTGTAGTTCATCCCCACACACAGCACCTTCTCTGGGTTGGTGATGGGCGCTATCACCTTCACGTTCTCCCTCTTCAGCCTAAAGTGGCCACTATTCACTGAACTGTTCAAATGAAAACAGATCTGTGGTTAATTAATGCGTAACTACCATGCATGGCGATCTTAACAGAGAGTGCATGTAGAGAACGCTGTGGTAACTACTGTAACAAGCTGATGATAAAGTAATGCTCTCTGAGAGTGAGACAGTACAGGACAACAGTGAGATGTATTGTATGTGTGTGTGTGTGTGTGTTGTGTGTGTTTGTTGTGTGTGTTTGTGTGAGCTGTGCAGTAGGCTCATATGGCAAGGACTTATTTCTGGTCGAATCAAGTTGAAGTTGCACTAATGCCACTGTAGTTAACTATTTGCATCCCCCTCCCTTGTGACTTGTCAACCTGTGTGTGTGTGTGTAAGTATACTTGCATGCATGTGTGTTTGTTCAGCTGAAATTTACTAAACAATATCAATACATGATGATGATTACTCCCATTCCCTGTTTCATTAGATGTGCTGCATACACTAACTTACACCATAAATATCCCTTAAATCTATGCTTACACTGACTATAAGTGCGTCACACTTGTGTGCGCAAATAAATGCGTGTCAGTTTAGTGCGCACATGTGTATACATGCACTCAAATAATTATGGTGTCTCACTTTTTGGCTGCAAGGAGGTTGGGCTGTCCTCCTTTGATGAAGTCTCGCATGTTGTGCGGCACTGTCGGGTCCACCTCCGTCACGTCTATGATGTCACCCCCCTCCTTCGTCTCCACCCCCACCGCCAGCCTTCCGTTCCACTCGAATTGCACAAAACGCATCTTGCCGGTTGAAACTGTGCTTACTGCGCGGACACTTTTTCGCAAGCGACTAGCAGCATCAATGAAGCACTTGTGCTGTGGAGACGTCGCCGAGAGCAGTGACACTGTTGATACTTGTTGACCAACCACGCACAAACGCAATGGTACTCGGTGCATCATCTAGTGACCTTTGCACTACTGCCTCTTAATCTGCATATTGTGCGATATGAGTTGTGTGGTTGGTTGTGTGATAAGTACAAAGAAGGTCAAGGTTTACGGTTTGGATATCAAAACCAGTTGGAAGTTCGTCGCTCCAGCTTTCAAAGTATTCCTGTGCAGGGCGCTCAGGCGACAAGTCACATCAAAGCTGTCTGCTCGAGCTAGATTTACGACCCATTTCAGAACACGTCCCATTCTGGAAGGCAAAGAATCACTGTACTGCAATACGACCACAGGCACATGAAACTGGGAGAGCACAAGAAACTGTACAAGAGGGAAGATTCCCTCTTTCCCCTCTCCCCATAGCAGTGTGTATGTGTGTCAGTGAGTGTGTGTGTGTGTGTGTGTGTGTGTGTGTGTGTGTGTGTGTGTGTGTGTGTGTGTGTGTGTCAGTGTGTGTTTGGATGTGGATTTTTGAATCGTTGGATTGCAGTTGTCAAAAAAAACAACATCATCAACAAAACTGTGAAGTTGTGAGACCAACTATCAACTTACAACATCAAAACTAAAAGGCTGTTTTATACAAAAGCAGAACGTGGAGCAGTCGCACATGCTGACGGAAAGTGGTTGGTTCTTTCTTTCTTTCTTTGTCTTACCACATGCACTGTTTCTTTTGCTTTTAATTTAACCTGTTTTCGACTCTCTCTCTCTCTCTCTGTCTCTGTCTCTGTCTCTCTCTCTCTCTCTCTCTCTCTCTCTCTCTCTCTCTCTCTCTCTCTCTAAAGCATCAGTGTTTCATAACGCAAGAATGTATGTATAGCCTACAACGTGTATATAGTCATGTGAATATATATATATATATTTTATTTTTATTTTTATTTTTTATTTTTACTGTCATGCTTATCTTTTGTAATTGTTTTACGTTTGTATATATATACATATATATTTAAGATTAGAATAGTCCCGCTCTGGGCGAGGTCTGGTTGAAAAGAAGCTCGTTTATATTGCTTATGCCACAACCCTCGTAAAATAACATTTGATTTGATTTGATTTGATTTGATCTCTCTCTCGCTCTCGCTCATCCTCGGTTGTTCATCCAGACATTGATTTTGATGTTCCCCGTGACACCGATGCTCGTGGTCACATGATCGCCCATGTGTATGTATCACATGATACGTGTTGTAAAGATGGCCGCAACAGGGTAAGTCGCCTCGAGCTGTAGTTCCGACTCGGTTTCAAAACTTCACGTTTTGCAAAGTAAAATAAGTGATGCTATGAAAACTCTCAGTCATCGTTGAAAAGCAGCATACTGTATGAGTAGTATTGTTGATAGTCGCATTTAGGCTGCAAATATTGAGGCAGTTTCGCTTTTGAACGAGCAAGACTGTTGTCAGTGTCACTGTCAGTCGAGACTAGCGATACTTAGATACTGGACTATGTCAGTATGTGTGCATGCAACGGGCTCTAGGTGGGGTCAGCGTAACACTGGAGCGGATACCGTGTTATCTGAGCAACGCTGAACACTTTGCTTTCAGCTTTGAACTACCAGGAGTTGGCCAAAGTGCACTTTTTAGTTGGGCATTGAGGACACTATAAGTTTAACTCGATCTCCTCCACTCGATCCATTTTCTCTCTACACGTCCTTTACTTTAAATGACAACTGTTAACACATATTTTTTTTAATTTGAATGGCATAGGTATAATTCCAGCAATGAGATTGCACATTGTGATTTACCTTTCAGGGTGCAAGGGATCATGTCAAAACTTGAAAGAAAAAAACAACACAGAAGACTTGATCGATCCATAGACATAATATATAATATAGGTCCCTGATCGATCTAAGTATAGACCTTGGTGTTGACTGGAACTATTACTAGAACTCTTTCAGTCTGAGTGTATAGGAAAAAAAATGTTTTTTCAGAAAAGCTGGACGCGCCTACTTTGAAACAAATAGAAAGCTATGTTTTAATGTCTTGAAATACATTACTGAGAACCGTCATTTTGATCTTTCAGAAAGAATAGATTTGTGGTTAGGCCAAAAAAAAAATTAGGTGTGGTTACGGTAACATAGCCCCAAAAAATAGGGTAGGAAGGTAGGCAATCACTTTTTTTTTTTTTAACTTTTTTTTTCTAATGTGTACAAATTAAACCTACTTGACAGGGAAATAAGTGTGCGACTCGGGCGCTTTCACTTTCATTGCGTTTTCTGCACTCGTTTTCTTGGGTTTTTTGTGGTTTTTTTGACAAATGTAATAAAAAGTTATAGGGTCGGCCCCTAAAAATAGGGTAGGTCGGGTTACCGTAACCACACCTATTTTTTTGTTGGGCCTTATTGGGGTTGTTTTATAAATTTGCATGTTTGTTGTGATTATTTTGTTTTCAATGCCGGCAGCTCTAATCTTGAAATCCCAGAAATTGAGAAATTAGGATTGGTTTGGTCCTCAGCCAGCCTAATATTTGTTTTTTTTGTTTTGAAAAACATGACAAAAAACATTTAGTGTTTCTAAACAGCTATAGATGCATACGTTTTGTTTTGTTGCATTTGTTATTTTGAATGGGGAACATGTTTTCAGAAAAGAGTGCTTCTAACTCTATATATTCAGGTATTCTAGTCTCACTAGTGGTACCCGTGCTACGCACTTTGTGTGCTGCGCATGCGATGTCATTTTGTTGGTTATGTGCTTGTGAAAATGTTGTTTGCACCCCTCCCCCCCCCCCCCCCCCCGCACATTATCCCGCATATAATGAATTATATTCTCTTGGTGAAAAATAAAATGTTAACCCTTACACCGGTGCAATTCTGTAACACATGTTACATAGCCACTGGTGAATTAACAGAGAGAAAAATAACAAAAAACAGTCATATAGGTTTTCGCATCAATGGGAGGTAATCGGAACTGACCAAAAAGACTGCGCGACCGCACGCGACTATACAAACAAACAAAATAAAATACAGCAGGTATGGCGTTTGCATGAATCCATGATTACGTCTACATGAACAACAGTGATAAAAGTGCGCATCTCTTCCCAGCCGTGCAGCGCTTTGAAAGTTGGAAGCATTAAAATTTAAACGGGTAAAAAGCCATCGTGAAGATACGAAAAAAAGTATGACGTGTAAAATACTTAATGATTCAAACGCATAGTATAACATATGTAACTGACAACAGAAAATATATACATGGTTCACACACACAATCGAGTGCACACATCCATGCTTATTTAAAGTCATGTACACACACACACACATACATACATGGCATCAAGCAACACACAATTAAATGACACATATGGAATATGGAAAACGTATAATGGACATGAACATGGCAACTAATTTACACCGTTACCTACTATAAAATTGATGATATATATATACCACTCACTTGCTATTCGCCTAAAAGCTTGCAGTGTGCTGTGACACATATAAGAAACCAGAAGAAAAAAGGACTTTACTTTGGCGAAAAGAGCATATGCTGCTTATTTTTGTACATAACTGCTATAACTGTATTTTTTCCGAACACTTACATGTAAAAAACATAGAGATATATCTTACCATTTCACTAAGACAGCCAAAATAACGGTCAAATTAAGGGGAGATCATGATGACGTACATGTCTATGGTTGCACCGGGGGAAAATATTTAGTCGCTGGAACCTATAAGGTTATACGGCGACTTATCAGGTGATAATGTTTCGAACTTATCTTTTAAAAATTAAGTAAACAAATCTATGGAATATTTTGGAGTTCCATTAACAGATAAACAGATCTATCTATCTTCTTATATAGGTTTTCGCATCAATGGGAGGTAATCGGAACTGACCAAAAAGACTGCGCGACCGCACGCGACTATACAAACAAACAAAATAAAATACAGCAGGTATGACGTTTGCATGAATCCATGATTACGTCTACATGAACAACAGTGATAAAAGTGCGCATCTCTTCCCAGCCGTGCAGCGCTTTGAAAGTTGGAAGCATTAAAATTTAAACGGGTAAAAAGCCATCGTGAAGATACGAAAAAAAGTATGACGTCTAAAATACTTAATGATTCAAACGCATAGTATAACATATGTAATTGACAACATTGACAACAGAAAATATATACATGGTTCACACACACAATCGAGTGCACACATCCATGCTTATTTAAAGTCATGTACACACACACACACACACACACACATGGCATCAAGCATCAAGCAACACACAATTAAATGACACATATGGAATATGGAAAACGTATAATGGACATGAACATGGCAAGTAATTTACACCGTTACCTACTATAAAATTGATGATATATATATACCACTCACTTGCTATTCGCCTAAAAGCTTGCGGTGTGCTGTGACACATATAAGAAACCAGAAGAAAAAAGGACTTTACTTTGGCGAAAAGAGCATATGCTGCTTATTTTTGTACATAACTGCTATAACTGTATTTTTTCCGAACACTTACATGTAAACAACATAGAGATATATCTTACCATTTCACTAAGACAGCCAAAATAACGGTCAAATTAAGGGGAGATCATGATGACGTACATGTCTATGGTTGCACCGGGGGAAAATATTTAGTCGCTGGAACCTATAAGGTTGTGAAAATGTTGTTTGCACCCCCCCCCCCCCCCCCCCCCCGCACATTATCCCGCATATAATGAATTATATTCTCTTGGTGAAAAATAAAATGTTAACCCTTACACCGGTGCAATTCTGTAACACATGTTACATAGCCACTGGTGAATTAACAGAGAGAAAAATAACAAAAAACAGTCATATAGGTTTTCGCATCAATGGGAGGTAATCGGAACTGACCAAAAAGACTGCGCGACCGCACGCGACTATACAAACAAACAAAATAAAATACAGCAGGTATGACGTTTGCATAAATCCATGATTACGTCTACATGAACAACAGTGATAAAAGTGCGCATCTCTTCCCAGCCGTGCAGCGCTTTGAAAGTTGGAAGCATTAAAATTTAAACGGGTAAAAAGCCATCGTGAAGATACGAAAAAAAGTATGACGTCTAAAATACTTAATGATTCAAACGCATAGTATAACATATGTAATTGACAACAGAAAATATATACATGGTTCACACACACAATCGAGTGCACACATCCAATCCATGCTTATTTAAAGTCATGTACACACACACACACATACATGGCATCAAGCAACACACAATTAAATGACACTTATGGAATATGGAAAACGTATAATGGACATGAACATGGCAACTAATTTACACCGTTACCTACTATAAAATTGATGATATATATATACCACTCACTTGCTATTCGCCTAAAAGCTTGCGGTGTGCTGTGACACATATAAGAAACCAGAAGAAAAAAGGACTTTACTTTGGCGAAAAGAGCATATGCTGCTTATTTTTGTACATAACTGCTATAACTGTATTTTTTCCGAACACTTACATGTAAAAAACATAGAGATATATCTTACCATTTCACTAAGACAGCCAAAATAACGGTCAAATTAAGGGGAGATCATGATGACGTACATGTCTATGGTTGCACCGGGGGAAAATATTTAGTCGCTGGAACCTATAAGGTTATACGGCGACTTATCAGGTGATAATGTTTCGAACTATTTAGTAAACAAATCTATGGAATATTTTGGAGTTCCATTAACAGATAAACAGATCTATCTATCTTCTTATTATTTTAGGTTCGTCTGGGGTAGAGAAATAAAACACACAGCTAGGTTCGTCTGAGGTGCGGTCGCGTGTTTAGTCGAACCGAAAGTTGAAGAAGAACCAATCACAGATCTCTTTCGCCGCGATGTCAAAGTTCAGGTCAAAGTTCACTGTTGTCTGCTCAAATTTGCGAGACAAACCTCTTCAAACTTTGTTCGTGGACAAAATTGGAAGTCGGGACCTAGCGGAATCGATTTCCTGGGTCACGTTGGCATAGCAACCGAAGGAGAAGGCACAAATCCGCGCGGTTTGGTCACAGGAATCGAAAAACCACCGAAAATCCTACCAGTATTATATAGTAGATATATATAAAGAATAGCTTTTGTAGACACATTTCTCAGTTATAACCAATTGGTTGTTTTCATCTTAATGTGTTTCTGTGTGGTTGCATGAGTGGACTAGCAAAGCACAGTCATTTTGAGATATTTATGAGAATTGGTTTGTTCCTCTGCCAGGACATAGACTGCTTGTCAGAGCTTGAGAAAGACAATTTATTGTTGTATCAGTGTATGTGGCCGTTAGGTATACAGTCAGGTACTTGCAATCAGCTTGTAAAGATACAAAAGTTAAAGTGTTCTGGTAAATTCTCTAGACTTAAAGACGGATTTTTTGTAGTTGCCATTTTGTTGTTCTGCACTTACACTTGGCTGTGATTTTGATGAACGTACAGGTTGATATTGGGGTGACATGTTTATGATTCTTGTTATTATTATAATAATTTATTATTTTGAATATCAAGTGAGCCATTTATCACATTTGCTGTAAAACAGTAGCAGTGTAGTTGACAATATGCTGCACGTGTATTTAAAAATAAAGATTGTTACATTAGATTTCACTTGTAGAAATGTTTCCGTTACCCATACATGTATGTCTTTGTTCTACATGTATCAACATGAGTATATATATATACGTGCTAACGGTATATATAAACAGCAACAATAGGCAAGTATTGTGGAGAACAAACATATGTGTTATATGAATCATCATGGTTTCATTTACTAGTGCGCCCTGCGCCATTGGCGCATTAAATCTGAAAATGTCCCATCACAATTCCCTTCAGTGCGTCAAAAGGCGCATTGAGATTACATACCACTGCGCCACCAAATGTACACTTTACATCGGATCACACAGATAACACGATATAGCGACCAATTCTCAGATGGCATCATATTGCACCATTTTGCATCTTTAATCAAAACGCGTTCAGGCCTCTTTGGTGCTTCTTGCCTTAGACTATGTCCCATCGGAATTTGGTCGAGGGGGACATATCTGCCGTGTAAAGGCAGAAGGAAGCAAGTCCATGAAACATAGTTTCGAGAAAATCGACTTTTTGTGTTTGCATCACTGTTTTGGAATGAAAAGCCTAAAATGATGTTTTTGTTTGCTGATAACATGAAGGGCATTATTGTGCGTTTCTGCTATGAATATTAAAACCCTCTTTTGATTCATCACTTAGAAATAATGATTTTTGTGGACTTACTGCCTTTTGCCGAATTAATTCCCCAAACTCATTCACTCAAAAATAATGGTAAAAGGCAGTAAGAGGACATACTGCTTTCTGCCAAATTATATCCCGACTTAAATCTTATTTTTAAAAAATGGCAAAAAGCAGCATTGGACTTACTGCTTTCTGCCATATTATATCCTGGTCGATATATCTGGTTGAGAAAAGGGCATAGAGCAGCAAGTGGACTTACTGCTTTCTGCTAATTTATTATCTCCGAAAATTGAAAGTAAAAGAAAATACACGCAACACTGCTTTTGGAACTTTTTTTCAAATGTGACTTTACGTCCAATGATTTCGTGAATTTCTGAATGCACAAACAACTTACTTGGTGAACAATCTTGTATTTTCTTTTGTGATTAACTGAGACAAATGTTCCCGTTTTCTGAAATTTCAACACATGCTCAAGTTAGTCTTTGTCTTGGTTCCTCGTTTTGCTTATCATTCTGTGGTCGCTCACTCATGATTAACTTTATTGTTAATCCGTTCTTGTGTCATTGATATCGTTTAAAAAGACCATTATTTTTAATACAAGTCTTGATACTCTCTTTTGATATTCACAAGACAAATATTGACTTGAACGCAAGTCTTTTAACATTAAAATAAAAATCTAAGAAAACGTTTACACACACACACGCTTTTTATCCTGCTGCTTGTCTGTAACACACACACACACACACACACACACACACACACACACACACACACACACACACACACACACACACACACACACACACACACACACACACACACACACACACACTTTTCTTTCCTTCTCACTGTCTTTCTCGCTTTCGTTTGCTAATAAGAATTAGAATCCAGGATCTGACAATAAGACGTTTTATTTATTGAGTTTGAGTCTTGACTAACGATTTACAAAGGACACAAAATTAAAGCAACAGCATGACAAAAATAACTAGTGTGTCAAGCCGCCATTATACCAGAATTAAGAATAGGTCATCGTGCAGTCTTCATTTCCAAAGTACATGAAATTAAAGCAACAGCATGACAAAAAGAACTGGTTTGACAAGCCGCCATTATACCAGAATTAACAATAGATAATCGTGCAGTCTTGATTTCCAAAGGACACAAAATTAAAGCAACAGCAAGACAAAAAGAAATGGTTTGACAAACCGCCATTATACCAGAGTTAACAATATTATCGTGCAGTGTTGACTTTCAGCTGAAGTGTTCCACTTTTGAACAAAATTTGTTTAATTAGTCTTGAAAACTGTGTGATGAACTATATAAACATTTGTAGTTGTACACCATTTGCTACATTTGCTAGTAGAATTACATAGTAATTCTAACACTGTCCACAAACATTGTAGTTGAGTGTTCAACTAGCAAAACCACAAACCTGCAAACTATGATGTAGTATATTTATTTATCACCCCATCTACCCCAGTTACAGTCTACATCCCTTCTAAAACTATTCACTGACATTCTGCCATCCGACTGATGACAATTATCAACTACAGCGATTAACTGGATGCAGATTTTTTTCCATGAGCCCGTTTTGATAACTAACGAACAACATACAATTCCCCCCCCCCCCCCCCCACCTCCTCCCCCTCCTCGTCCCCACGTTCTGCATCTCTGCGCTCAGCATCTGTTATTGTCAAACTGAAAGTTGTCAGTATTACTCCTCTTCCTCTTCTTTGGCCCATAACCGTCGTATGCTGCTGGCATTTTCATTTGGGCAAGTTCTATTGTGGCCTCTTCTCCTGCAAGCCGAGGTGGTTGTATCTCGCAGTTGCAACCTGCCAGCAACGCTTACACATCTGTCAAATGAAAAAGGCAGCAAAAGTGAGACATTTTATTGACAAATCTCCTCCCCACCCTCCTTCACATCATCCTTTTCCTCTCCCGCGCACATCACCTACCCCCCCCCCCCCCCCCCCCCCCCCCCCGGGCTACTATAATGACAAACGATTACTGCTGCTGCTGCTGATACTAATACTACTGCAACTTTCTTTCTTTATTTGGTGTTTAACGTCGTTTTCAACCATTCAAGGTTATATCGCGACGGGGAAAGGGGGGAGATGGGATAGAGCCACTTGTCAATTGTTTCTTGTTCACAAAAGCACTAATCAAAATTTGCTCCAGGGGCTTGCAACGTAGTACAATATATTACCTTACTGTGAGAATGCAAGTTTCCAGTACAAAGGACTTAACATTTCTTACATACTGCTTGACTAAAATCTTTACAAAAATTGACTATATTCTATACAAGAAACACTTAACAAGGGTAAAAGGAGAAACAGAATCCGTTAGTCGCCTCTTACGACATGCTGGGGAGCATCGGGTAAATTCTTCCCCCTAACCCGCGGGGGGCAATACTACTGCAACGAAAATGATGTAAAGATGTTGCTCGTTTTAAAATATACCTCTTCAGCCCGAGAAAAGAAAGGAATAAAAAAATGTTGCACGCTATTTTTGGCTGTGTCAGTGAAACATACCTTGTTTTGGGCCCTTGAACATAAAGGGTCAGTGGTGGCGAGTATCCCTCAGTGTGCTGCAGCTGTCGTCGCTGCCTGTCCCACTTCGACTCACATTTCTGTCAAATACAATAGGACATAATACTTATTCCGATGGTTGGAAGCACAAAGAGACCGGAGAACAATCCTCCAGTATAATGTCATACTGTTCCAGATCTAACACGCTGTCAGCGCTCAAGACCACAAGTCACTCATTCTAGATCAAAACAACTATCTCTTTGTATTAGAAACATGCTAAATGCATCCATAAATATCATGATGAAAATACGGTGCAGAAGTGAATAGTCAAGAAGTCACGGTAGAAGTAGCGTACAACAACAAAACTATAATAAATGGGCATTTGAACTGTAGCATTTTACTTGCTAGCTCCGTAATGCAAGTGCACATTAGAATACCCAAATCAGTCAGAAAATCAGTGTTGTCGTTGTAAATTCTCATACACCTATTGAGAGAGAGTCATTTCAGACCGGAACGCAAAACTGCCAACAACAAAAATGAAACAAACAAACCAACTTACTGTTGCTTCGGATAGTTGAACACGTCGGCAGCAGCTCTCATCGCCATTTTCCCCGACAAAGGCCAGGGAAATAATGATACAATAAGCTTAGTTCTGATTGGTTAACCGCAGTCAGGATTACAAAAGGGTGAACGCGATTGGCTAATGGACATAGAGCGCTAAACCATGCAAACTCGTTTTGAGGCTTGCAAGGAAGTAAGTCCAGTGCAAACCTGAAAACCAAAAGTCCCTGGACTTGCTTCCATTTGCCGATTTTTATCCTTTGATTAATTTTTTTTTAGTGGACTTACTTCTTCAAAAAGTCCATAAATATTGATCGCACATCTTAGAAATTTTGACACAAGATGCGCCTTTTTCCCCTCTGCATTATGATATGAAAATCTCATTTTTACCAAATTTGGACTTACTGCCTTCTGCCAATACACGGCAGAAATGTCCCATTGCATTTTTCTCCCAGGTTAAACCCTGAATCATTACACACACACACACACACACACACACACACACACACCACACACACACACACACAAAGCATTATTATTGTTGGCTTTCCTTTAACTGCGGAATGACTAGACGCTTATCATATGGAGCTTGCATGAGCTCGGGCATGTTCAAGGCCGCATAGTTTTATGAGTGGACAATTTCTCAAGAAATCATTCGATTCAAGAGAAGCGTGCCAGAACTATATATTCTCTATTCTGTTGTAGTAAAACAAAACAAAAATGTATTGCAAAGGCACAACCCAAACTATCAGATTGCACATTCAGAGCAACATGCTCAGAGGGCATAAGAGATCAATCGACTTGTTAACAAACAGGAAACATGCAGTGAGGAGACTTTGTACATGCCATGGCGCTGACTTGAACTATGACTAGAACAGTTCTAGTCTGGTAATATATAGGGAACAAAATTAAATTTTCAGAAACACTAGTACTTGTACATGTATGTAGTCATTTCCGTAATTGACACAGCTAAGCAACAGCAAGAACGAAAACAGCACACACAAAATCATTGCTGGAAATACAAATTATACACGTTGGTGTTATTGGAGCAGTAACCGTTTTATTGAAAAAGATTGCATTTCTTTTTTTTTGTTGCTTGTTCACGTGTTTGAACAATATTTGGTTTTATACACAGATGTGTACAGTTTTTGGTTTGGTTTCAGTATCAGGTATGACTAGCTTTCACAGGCACAAATAATTATATAATAGTCACAGACCTAATATGTTAGAGCTTGTATTTCTGTGTGCATGACAGGGTGGTTGACAGATCTTGTATTTCTGTGTGCATGACAGGGTGGTTGACCTGACCGGCAACCTTGAAAGTACAGTCATTTTGAGAAATTTGTGATAATGGGTTTGGCCTTCTGCCAGATGAGGTGATCTAATGCTGCAGGCTTATTGTTAACACAAGCCACATGTACTGTAATCTACTTGCCTTAAACTGAAGGGAATTTATTGCTGTATGCCCTTTTGGTGTACATTCAGTCAGTCAGGTACCTGTCACCAGTTGTGAAGATACAAGTAAGTGCTCTTGTAAATTCTCTAGCATTTAGATTTTCCGTGGGTTGCCATTTCATTGTTTTGAATTGACCAAGCGTAAGTTTATTTGGTTGATATGTCAGATTGTTTGGCACTGACAGCTTACGCACACACACACACTTGTAGTTGTACATGCACACATTTTGAACACTTAAAGCTCTCTCCCCTCCCTCTCCATCCGGCTTAATGTCTGTACCTTATATATATATTTATATATACAAACAAAATGCAAAGTGCTCATGCACTGAAAAGCAACATAACTCATAAGTGATGATATAATTCAAATGACTTATTTTTTCTCCAGAATGCCGAAGGTCGTACCCTGTGCAGACTTGCAGTCTCCGGACTATGATTGTCTTGTGGTTGTCACGGACACAATTGGAAGACTGACGGGCAGTTTGCAGCCACTAGCCAATGAGTTGAATAACCAGGCTAAAGTCAGTCCACTTCTTTGGTTTGATGTTTTAGCTGAACAGTGGAACCCCCACTTTTAAGAAACTTGTTTAGATTTTATCAAATTGTCTGCTCATTTTCTGACGAAGAAAACATGTACCCCCATTTTAAAATTGATATCTTTTCCATTTCAGACCTTATTTCAGAAATGTTGGAAGTTATGTGAGGGGGAGGGTCAAAGGTGTGGGGGAGGGGGATGGAGGTACGTACGTGCCATGGTAATAGCTGAGCAAAGCACACTGTAATGGTCAAATTTCATGTTTTCTCAGAGTTTGAATGTGTATGCTTGTGTGTGTGTCTGTCTGTGGAAGGTGCACTTAAGGTGCTGGTTTGGAGATCTTGTGGAGAAGATGATCAATTAAATCATGTTGACTGTCCACAGAAGTATAAGTTTTGCTCAAAATGGATCGAGACATGTATTGGGGTAAGGAGGGAGAGTTGCATGGGTAGGTGGAGGCATTACACAATCAGTCTAGTAATTCCCAAGCTGTATTCCATAAATAATCTACTTATTGAGTTATTCACATGCTTTACTAGCTATTCTTAAATTGGATCTAGTAATTTGCATATTGCCACTTTGAGAAATTAGTATGTGAATACAAACATAATCACTTAAATAAAAACTGCTACTTTGAAAAATTAGTATGTGAATAACATAATCAATAAAATAACAACTGTTACTTTTATAATCAAAATACAAGAAAGGTAGGTTGTTCGAACGTTTGTATAAAAAAAATAAAAACAAGTCGCGTAAGGCGAAATTACTACATTTAGTCAAGCTGTGGAACTCACAGAATGAAACTGAACGTAGTCCGCCGCTAGTGCAAAAGGCAGTGAAAGTGACGAGCCTGTTTGGCGCGGCAGCGGTTGCGCTGTGCTTCATAGCACGCTTTACTGTACCTCTCTTCGTTTTAACTTTCTGAGCGTGTTTTTAATCCAAACATATCATATCTATATGTTTTTGAAATCAGGAACCGACAAGGAATAAGATGAAATAGTTTTTAAATCGATTTCGGAAATTTAATTTTGATCATAATTTTTATATTTTTAATTTTCAGAGATTGTTTTTAATCCAAATATAACATATGTACATGTTTTTGGAATCAGAAAATGACGAAGAATAAGATGAAATTGTTTTTGGATTGTTTAATAAAAAAATAATTTTAATTACAAGTTTCCGATTTTTAATGACCAAACTCACTCATGAGTTTTTAGGCCACCAAGCTGAAATGCAATACCAAACCCCGGCCTTCGTCGAAGATTGCTTTGCCAAAATTTCAATCAATTTAATTGAAAAATGAGGGTGTGACAGTGCCGCCGCAACCTTTACAAAACGCCGGATATGACGTCATCAAAGGTATTTATCGAAAAAATGAAAAAAACGTCCGGGGATATCATACCCAGGAACTCTCATGTCAAATTTCATAAAGATCGGCCCAGAAGTTTAGTCTGAATCGCTCTACACACACACACAGACACACACACACATACACCACGACCCTCGTCTCGATTCCCCCCTCTATGTTAAAACATTTAGTCAAAACTTGACTAAATGTAAAAACAAACATTTAAACGTTCCAACAACCTACCTTTCTTGTTTTTTTATTCTGAATTTTGTAACGTTGGCAGTCTCTTTGTTTTTGGATTTGTTACTTTTATATTGTCTCTTTTTCAGATTGATAAGAACATAGACAAGGGCATTTCCATCCTCCGAACACAAGTGTCACCTTCAGGAAGACTGGTATGCAATGCCATATTATATATTGCGTTCCCAGTTGTTCACAAGGAAAATAAGAGTAATGTTTTCTTTTTTTTGTGTTTATTGTAATTTGTATACACTGTTGAGGCAGTTATGTGTAAACACTGTTTCAGTTACAAATACATGTACATGTAGATTCATATAGAATGTAGCTGAACATTTTATATAGGTTTGTTTGTTTGTTCGTTCATGGGCTGAAACTCCCACGGCTTTTACGTGTATGACCGTTTTTACCCCGCCATTTAGGCAGCCATACGCCGCTTTCGGAGGAAGCATGCTGGGTATTTTCGTGTTTCTATAACCCACCGAACTCTGACATGGATTACAGGATCTTTTTCGTGCGCACTTGGTCTTGTGCTTGCGTGTACACACGGGGGTGTTCGGACACCGAGGAGAGTCTGCACACAAAGTTGACTCTGAGAAATAAATCTCTCGCCGAACGTGGGGACGAACTCACGCTGACAGCGGCCAACTGGATACAAATCCAGCGCGCTACCGACTGAGCTACATCCCCGCCCAAGTGCTGTTCACATGGCAGACTTGCAACCAACTTGTGAACAGCACAAACTCGCAAACTAGTTTTAAGCGGCGAGTCTCGAGAGACTTGGTCTTTCTGTATTGTCCGGTTGACCTCGTTGTTTTCCGGCGAAGGGAAGGCTAGAGCCACAGAGACGTATATGTCTATATTTAACTCAGTGGCTAGAGCTAACCAATCAGTATGCGCGATAAGAAAAGTCTGGTGCGAGTCGTTTGCTTGTCACAGCTGAGTCGGGCAGTGCTCAACTGGGTTTTGGAGTCTGGGGCGAGTTGTTCGCGAGTCTGGGGCGAGTCACTGGGGCTGTTAACATGGAAGAGTCTTTTTCCCGATTCGGCCTTAACGACTCGGGAGCGATTTTCAAACGACTAAAGTTGGTCACAAGTTGGTCGCAAGTCTGCTATGTGAACAGCACCTAATGTTTGTTGGCTCACGTAAGTGTAGCCTATGCGATCGTAACTTTGTCTGTCTGTGCGTATGTGCGTGCGTGCGTGTGTATGTCTGTGGTAGAAACTCTAACATTTGAAGACGTCACATTACATTGACGTCACATTATGACGTAAGAGGGTTAGACGTCACGCGAAGGAAGTACTGAAAGTCTCGGTCATTATTATTTTGAGCGGGCCGAGACTAGTTGGCAGTTGTGTCCCTGTAAGTAGGCTACATGCAGACAGACAGATCTAGATCTAGTGTCTCGCTTTCTTGCACAGTTTCACCAATGCTTACTCTGTGTGTGTGTGTGTGTGTGTGTGTATGTGTGTGTGTGTGTGTGTGTGTGTGTGTGTGTGTGTGTGTGTGTGACGGAGTGATTGAGTTTGTGTTACTGTTTGTCGATTTCTTACGTGAGCCTTGATGGCTTCGCCTCTTGTTTAAGTTTGGGATAAACATGCATGATGATGAAGTGTCAAAGATGACGTCATTACATTTAAGATGACAGTCATTGCATTTAATTCTATTATCTATGTTGCTAGGTTTACTCTCCCACTGGACCACTGAACAGAGATTATGATGACGTGAGAAGATTCTACGATGCTGCAGAGAAAGGCATCAAAAGGTAAAACATGTGAGCCTAGAAAAGTGGAATTAAGTGTAAAAGTAACTTGGTCACTGACCCCGAGGTCAGAAGATGGGTATCTGTAAACAAGGGCAGGCAGCTGGTCTCAGTTGAAAATATTAATAATAATAATAAAGTGTATTTATATTGCGCCTATCCCTTACAAAAAACAAAAATATTTGGCTCTAAGCGCATTACAACATGTGTAGGGACTTGGTACAATCAAGTCTGACAAATACAATAACACAATATACAGTCGGTCTCTTAGGTAAAACTGGGAAAAGCAGCTTCGACACTTTAACACTGCTACTAACAATGCATACCACTTTCCAGTATGCATTTATGTATAAATATAGTTAAAAAAAACATCGAGTTAATAGGAATTAGAAAAGGTTCTTATAATAAAACTATCTAGCGAACGACGAAGAAGAAGAAGAATAAAACTATCAATGTCGATGTGTAACAAGTCATTCAACGTAAATATTGGTCATTGACCCGAGGTAAAAAGACCAACCAACCGGTATGGTTCAGTGGCTTTGACCTTGCCGTACATCGGGGAACAAACATATTTCAACTCTGTATTTCCTCTGGCTTGCACCATATACACCGGAAGTGCCTATTGTGTGGATTTTTCTCATTTTAACCTTCAAAATAGTGGCTGCGCCTTTAAATATTGAAGCGCCTTATCGTCTGGAAAATAGGGTACACATGTACCAGCAAATGTTTATATCTGTTTATGAGAGAACTGCAAACTGGAATGGAAGTATTCTGTTGAGTGGTTTGTCATTTTCACGAGTTTTCATTCAGAAACACCCGGGAAATAAATCTCATGTTCCCCATGCAATAAATCCCCAGTTACCAAAGTTGCAGGAAGCAGTTCAAGCCCAATAGAAACGCTCGGGGATTCTTCTGCTATTTTCATTGGCGTTTCCCCAGACCAAGACAAACGACACTGCTTTGCAAAGTTCCAAAAACGAACTGGCAAACTGGCACAAGTAAACAAAATACAAAACTACTTCATGAAAGGTCATACATTCATCACAAACAAATAAAACCTAGCGATATGTTTTCTCTTCTTACAAAGTCATAGAGTGCGTGTATCTGTGTTTCGATACACAGACGTTTGGAGAAACACAAACGTCAAGTTCAAGTCAAACCAATTGACCCCTGACACACAAATTTTGACCTGTGCACAAGACGTACGTTGTATCGCTAAACGAAGCGCAAATAAGAAATAATAATAAAAGCAAAGAACATAGCAACAGGATATGCAAACATCTAACAAAGCCGAGCAAGCAGAATGACGGGTCTAATGAAAAACAAAGAGGCAATGAGTCGGGAACGAGATTGCGATTCTTTCCTTTGTTGCACGACGCAAATCTTCTGTGACCTTTGAACCAACGTAGCTTCCACATTCAATCACTAAGCTTAATATTTACAACTGAAAAACGAGGAGGTGGAATACTGAGAGGAACCTACAGAACTGTGCATCCACAAACCTGACATACTTATCCCAACATTTTATGAACTCAAAACACAGGAAGTTGCTTTCACATGCCAGCTTTGATTGCTGAACAACGTGCTGGGGCACCAAAACATGTATTATCAAAACGGAACTCGTGTTTTAAAGCAATTGGCTCCCTGTGTTGATTTGGCACTTTTGTTCTCACTACCAAGATGGTGACAAAAACGATGTTTGGTGGTTAATTGTTGTCAGACCAGCTTTTTTGTTGGTCCTTGGGGGGCATATCGACTTTTGTTTCATATTTATTGACCGCGGCCTTCGGCCTTGGTCAATAAATATGAAACAAAAGACAATATGCTCCCCCTCGGACTGATAAAAAAGCTGGTCTGTCAACAACCCATCAAACATCTTATAATATTTTTTCTCAGGAATAATCTGAACTAAATTTATTTCCAGAGCTCTTGATGCAGGCTGCAAAAAGCCATTGCTGGTCAGAGCACCTGATGATTCCTTCCCCAAGGCTGACTATGTTACAATCCTCGGAGCTCTACATGCACTCTACGTGGTCAGTGTGTGTGTGTGTGTGTGTGTGTGTGTGTGTGTGTGTGTGTGTGTGTGTGTGTGTGTGTGTGTGTGTGTGTGTTTGTGTGTATCTGTGTGTGAATTGTGTGTGTGTGTGTGTGGGGGGGGTGAATTGTTTATGTGTATGTTTGTCTGTGTGTGTGTCTGTTTCTGTGTATCTTAATGTTTCTTGTGTGTGTGTGTGTGTGTGTGTGTCTGTTTCTGAGTCTTTGAGTATGATTAGTCTGTGCCACCGGCCTTTGCCAATACTCCTGTTCCTCACAAGTTAGAGAGAAAAAAAGTATTAAATATCAGTCAGGGTCATTTGTTGAAGAAGAATTGAGTATCTGTTGAGTAGCAGTTAGGCTTGCATGGATTCTTTCTGGTCTTACTGTCAACACAAATGATTCCCAACATGTCCTTGTGCTACAGATGAAAAATATGCTTGAAAAATAACAATCTGTGGTTGCTGTTTTGTCAGCCCTTGGAAATTCGTGAAGCATGTGCTGATCGGCGACACAAGGCTGAAGTTCTGGGTGTGTACAGTGCTTCATCAGCCGAGGGACTGCTGAAAAAAGCTTGCGAACTCGCTGATGCTCTGGAGAAGGGCAGGTGTGTGTTTAGTCATGTAGACACGGTGTAGTATGTGTCTCTGTGTGTGTGTGCATGTGTTTGTGTGTGTGTCTGTTTGTATGTGTCCATGTGTGTGTGTGTGGATGCGTGTATATGCTAACTGACTCTCTCAATGTAATACACATGCATGCAGTCTTGAGATTAAAAATAAAATGCTTGTAGATAAAAATCATTGTTGCTGTCATATTTAATTTGCTGTGGCTGGTAGTGTGAAATGGCAAGGTTTCTTGGCCTGGCAAATTTTAAATGGTGAAAATGTCTGTTTGACGGATTTTGACAGGTGAAATTTTCTTTGTTTCACAGAATTGTGACACGTGACATTGGTGGATCGGACCCTGAGCGTATGGCAGCACCAAGAGCTGCAGAGTACATCCAGCAAGTCTTCTCCGGAACCTGCGTTGAGGTGATTGACAAATACTCTAATTGTGTGTCATCGCCTGTGTGTTTGTGTTTATGTGTTTTCCAAGAGAAATGGGAAGGGGGATTTTTCCGATGCAGCTCCTTGATAGCTTTACTTACACATCGCAACAAGCAGCAAAAGGACACTTTTTTTCTGGTAAAGAGAAACTGAATTGACTTGGCGCTTGGCTAAATATATATTTGCAGCATGAACATTAATTTTGCAGTCAGAGAATCTGCTTGATAGTGTTTAACTACCTTTTTGTCTGTTTTGGAACGTCTTTTAATAACACTTTAAAGATATAGCGGAACCCCCGTTTTAAGTAAAAACAATTTAAGACTCCCTCCCTTTTAAGATCCTAACTTTTTTTCTCAGACATTTATATGTTCATAAGCTCTGTATCTAAATTACCCCCATTTTAAGACTCCCTCCTTTTTAAAAATGTTGGAGGTCCTAAATAGGGCGTTCCACTGTACTCATTTGAATTGAAAACAGTGTATATATGCATTTCTGTGTTCAATCGTTTGAGACGGCAGTGAACTGAATATCATATTATGATGGCAGGTGAAAGTGGTTGAGGGTGCTGCAGAGTTTAAGAAAGAGTATCCCTTGATGGCAGCTGTGAATAGAGCCGCAAGCGGTGAGTTGCTGCTTTGCCTTGTAAGGGTCATTACCAGTAGTTTCAGGGAGAAATTTCCATAAATAAGTATATATATAAGTAAGATTTCATTTGTAAAAAAAAAAAAAAAAAAAATGTCATGACATTTTTTTTTTTTTGAAAGGGCATACTCGTCTTATAATTTGCAACCTTACTGCTGCAAAGTACAATGTATTGTCCCATTCTGTGCCTCAGCTTTACCTGAACAATTAATTGTCAAAACTAAATTTTTTGTTGCTGTTTTGATTCCAGCTAGTGTGACACATATACATGCATGTATATTATTTTTAGATAAAAACGTGCACGCACACACACACACACACACACACACACACACACACACACACACACACACACACACACACACACACACACACACACACACACACACACACACACACACACACACACACACACACACACACAAAATTGTCACTACATGTATATATATATAGTTGTAAACAGAAGTCCAAATAAACATCAGTATTTCCATAGTGTCTGGGTCAGCTGTTGTGAGCATGGTAGTTGTAATTTCTGTTTCAGTTGTCCCGAGACATGCCGGACGTCTGGTTTTCTTGGAGTACAAAGGCGAAGGCAACATTGAAAAAACCCTCTTCCTTGTTGGCAAAGTGAGCCTTTTGTTTTCTGTCACGTTTTTTCTCTCTCTCTCCATTTAGTTAAAGAGCATGAACACCAAATAAAGAAAGAAAGTTAAAGAGCATCAAACATGCCATACATTTCTAAAATAGAAAAGGAAAAGAAACAAGCATAATTTATTTTGTTGCGCAAGAATGTAAAACAAGAACAAGAATATTTAATGCTTTAATGTCAGTCCTAACAAAACAAAAAATTGCCTTCAGGCCTGCCTTACAATTACTAAAAAACGACATAGAACAAAGACATATCAAGATTAAACATAAGATTAAACATTGTTTATCTTACTTGACTTATTTGTTGTGCAGGGTATCACATATGACACAGGCGGCGCAGACATCAAGGCTGGCGGCATCATGGCGGGAATGCATCGGGACAAGTGCGGGGCTGCTGCAGTGGCAGGTTTCTTCAAGGTATGGAGACTCTTTTTTTAATATGACAGTGCTCCCCAGACCCACCGACACTCCCACATACCCCTGAGAGTCTTGAAATAGAGGGTTTGAAAATTCCGGTTCTACTGAATCTCAAATGGATCTCTATTAGTAAAAACATCAAAATGTTCTTTATGAGAGAGAGAGAGAGAGAGAGAGAGAGAGAGAGAGAGAGAGAGAGAGAGAGAGAGAGAGAGAGAGAGAGAGAGAGAGTTAGTTCTGAAAGTAGTCTTACAAAATGCTGAATATTTTGAAGTTTTAAGAGAACAATGAACATTAAGTATTGATGACTCTCTTTATGCTGTGATTCTTTCAGATACTAGCAGAACTGAAGCCCAAGGGACTTAGAGTGGTTGGAGGAATGCCATATGTACGCAACAGTGTTGGTGAAGGTAAGTGAGGGGCAAAGTGGCCCAGTGGATAAGGCGCTGCATGGCCACCCATGCGGAAGGTCGCGGGTTAAAATCCCGACCGCGCCTGGTGGGTGAAAGGTGGAGATTTTTCCGATCTCTCAGGCCAACTTATGTGCAGACCTGCTAGTGCCTTATTCCCCTTCGTGTGTACACACAAGCACAAGACCAAGTGCACACGAAAAGATCCTGTAATCCATGTCGGAGTTCGGTGGGTTATAGAAACACAAAAATACCCAGCATGCTTCCCGCGAAAGTGGGCATGACTGCCTGCATGGTGGAGAAAAAACGGTCATACACGTAAAAGATTGTAGGAGTTTCAGCCCATGAACAAAGAAGGAGGTGAAGGTCGGTTAGTGGGATAATTGTATTCAGCATTTAAAGTAGTACCTAGGGCTGTGCTGTCAGCAGCATGCATGTATACTGTACAATTTGATTTGTCACACTGTTGTGTGGGAATGAGGTGAGTAGATTATACTGTACATAAATATGCTGTTAATTAGGTTAATTGTATTCAGTGGTTTGTGTGTGTTATCTATTTTGTTTGCTCGGTGTGATGTAGTTGTGTTCCTCATCATGAACTTTTAGTCCTACTTTGACTTTGTGACTTTTTGCTGAGTAATGTGAGAAGCTTGAGAATGTGTGTTTGTAAGTGTGTGTATATGTGTGTGTGAGTAGAAAAAATAGAAAAAGAGAGAGAAAGAGTCGGACAGATAGACAGACAGACAGACAGACAGACAGACAGACAGACAGACAGACAGACAGACAGACAGACAGACAGACAGACAGACAGAAGGACAGACAGACAGGACAGACAGGACAGACAGACAGGACAGGCTGAGAGAGAGAGATACAAAAAAGTTGGCAAGTTGATGCATACCTATCTAGCTCTTCATGTATTTGCACCTGCTTGGTGTATATCTCAGCTTTGTTTGGAAAACGCTTAAGAGTTGGTCTCCTTTAACATGATATAAATTCATACCTTAACTACTGTATCAACAGAGTGCTACGTTGCGGATGAGATCATCACATCGCGAGCGGGGAAACGTGTGAGGGTAGGCAACACTGATGCCGAGGGGCGAATGGTCATGGCTGACGTTCTCTGCAAGTTCAAGGAAGAGGTCAGTAATTCTGACAATTGTTGTGAATAATTATGAGTTGTCTATATATTCTGACCACTAGCAAATGATAACAGACATGTCAAGAAAATGGATGCGACGCCAGGTTATAAAAGGTAATAACAGTGCAGCACTTACGGTAGGGATTTCAACACTTTCCAAGCACTTAACTTTAGATAGATGATGATGCTTGGAAATAACTGTTAGATAAAGAATTTTGTCAGCTGGTGAAGAGTTGCGCCCCCTTCAAAACAGTGAGGCAGTCATTAAGAAAGAGCTCCATGCAGGGGGCATGTTATGCAGTGTCCGCTTTATGTGATGCCCTTCTCTTTTTGAATAGATGCTCACCAGGCTCACTAATCACTGCCTCTATGATCACTTTCGACACTGATCAGTGGGGGAGCCACGTGTGTTTGCATCATTGTTTGAAAGGGGCACAACTCTTCCATAGCCTATAAACATCCCAACACACACACACACACACACACACACACACACACACACACACACACACACACACACACACACACACACACACACACACATACAGAGACTTAGAGGAGATAGACTGGTTGTCTTACCAGGTGGAACTTCGTTTCACTACAGTATTACTAGTACAGTATTTGGATAAAAAGTGTTCATTAAATTACTTTCACATTCAATTTTGCAGGCTGCTGATGCAAATAATCCTGAACTGTTCACCATTGCAACACTCACAGGCCATGCCATCCGTGCCATGGGACCCAACTATTCTGTAAGTTTTGGCATTCAGCCAGAATCGGCTGCTTTGTCTAATTATCTTGGCCATTTCTCAGTTTTGTTGTTGTTCTAATCTTGCACCTATTGTTTTTCTTGTGTTTCCCAATACTCTCTGATCATCCATGATCACTTGACAAACACCCAAATCTCAGTCGGTAAAGAAAGAGAGTGTGTTGTTTAATAAGGGCAAAGGTACTTAGGTAGTGACTGACTTTTTTGGAGACTTGTAAGAATGACGTGCATGTACCTTGCTATTTTTGTGCAGACACTTCTCCCTGTTGTGACCTTAGCAAGTTAATAAGAAACACTTTATTATAATTATGGACCTTTCTGTATTGTCTGTTTCTTTTAAACCATGGAGTAACCGGAGGTTGTGTCGCAAACAAAGATTATTGAAACATCTACATGCCCTGTTAACGTTCTCTGCTGTTCAATGTGTTGTCTAACTGTTACATTGCACACAATGTGTGTTCTATATTACAATTAACACAGTGTGTTCTATATTACAATTAACACAGTGTGTTCTCTGCTGTTCAATGTGTTGTCTAACTGTTACATTGCACACAATGTGTGTTCTATATTACAATTAACACAGTGTGTTCTATATTACAATTAACACAGTGTGTTCTATATTACAATTAACACAGTGTGTTCTCTGTTTATTTTGCATAGTGTGTTCTTTGTAATATTGTACATTACGTGGGGCCCGGTAGCTCAGTTGGTAGAGCACTGGACTTGTGATCCGCGGGTCACGGGTTCGAATCTGGGCCGGGACGGACACGGGTCAACGTACTTTATGTGCAGACTCGGATACGGTATCCATGTTCCACCCCCGTGTCACCGCTGTGGCACGCAAAAGACCTCGGTAATTTTGCCATGAGTGCAAGTGGCTGATTACACCTAAACAAGCACACACCTTGGTAGCTCGACTCTGTTGCTGCTAGCTTTCCACTGGGAGAAAGCGACCCACATTTCCTAGCGATTGGACAATAAAGTTATGAAAATGAGTGTTCTCTGTTACATTGTACACCTCTGTGTGGACCAGATCATCATGAACAATGGCCCTGCCCGTAAACTCCAGACGGCGTACGAACTGCAAAAAGCGGGAGACCTCTACGGCGATCCCTTTGAGATCTCAACGATCCGCAGAGACGTAAGTGACGAACTGTGTAGGATTTTGACTTGACCCACAAAAATTAGTGCATCTTGATGTGCTTCCACAAGTGCAAATAAAAAATTATGTACCTTTTGTGTTACATTTCCATAAACCTGGTGAATCATGGTTATAACCCGATATCTTTGTGTGCATTTAAAAAAAAGTCTGCACCTTTTGAATTAGAGGTATGTAAGCCTGTGCATTGAAAAGCTAATTTCTAAAGTAGGACAGATAGAATGAATCTGTTTTGGGATGTTGTCCACCATCCTAATTGCATGACTTTAACCTCTAATGTTGTCTTGCAAATGTTATTTCCTTTTTGTGTGCAGGATTACGATTTCCACAAGGGCAAGTCTGAGTACGAGGATATTCTACAGAGCAACAATGTGGCGTCTTCAGCCACACCGCGCGGTCACCAGTCACCTGCTGCTTTTCTCATTATGGCCTCTGGCATGGATAAGGTAAGGCCATTGCAGAACACACACAAAATTTCTCTAGGTTGAAGGTAAAATATCTTAGAAAAAAGGCCCCTAGGTTGCTTCCAAAGTCATGCCATCAAACTCTGCGTTGCAAATAATGCTACCAAGCAGGTGGACTGCCATCACTTTGTTGTTGAAAAGCTTAATTAAATTCTGTAAAATAGACAAAGAAAGAGTACAGAATATTGTTATCTCCCATGCAGTTCCCATAACATGGGAAGCAACTCCATCAATTTCAAAATTTAAAATAATTGTAACTAAGTATAGCCAGCTAGTTTTCAAAAACGGTGAATGCTCAGACCTTGTAGGACACAGTGACATGTGTTATATTGCATTGTAGGTAATATGAAAGAAAAAAGTGAAAGTAGGTAGCATGGTGTACAGCAGCCGGTGATGATGCTTGTTAAGATTTTCAATTCATATGATCTAGTATTGTAGTTCTGTAACTATAACAAGATGGTAGGGTTGTTAACAGTATCCATGAAAAAAAAAAGAGGGGGAGGGGGTGCGTGAAGGGATGCAAATGGGTAATGATTGCACCCTTTTGAAGTCTCGGCCAGCCATCTAAATATTAGTCGACCTTTGATGTCACATGGATCAATAAGAGGAAATTCAATGTTTAATCAACACCGTAAAATCCCTAGCAAACACCCAGTATCTAGCAAACGCCCACCCCCCACTTTTGGCCAAAAGTTGTGCAGAGGGGTCACTACCTAGCAAACGCCCACCCCGTCCTTTTGTTTTTTGTGTGTGTTGTTTTTAATAGAAAAGGGTACCTGATTCTATTGTAATAGTGGGTGTGGTTTTTTTATCTACAAAATAATATTATACAGTCCCAAAAGAAACCAACAGTGATTTGAAATGTGAGCCAGCCTCAACATCTGACATGGTTGTATACATTTTTGTTTCTTGTGAAAATGTGATGAGACGTTATCTTGCAAAGGGGTGTATACCTAGCAAACGCCCACCCCCTACTTTTACTCGACATCTTTGCAGAGGGGGGATGGGTGATTGCTAGGGATTTTACGGTACATTACTTGAAAACAAAAGAATTCTGTACTCACCGATACACGGACAGCACATCCCACCACAGTCACTTTGTTGTTTAGAATACAGTACCTGTGAATTTCAATTTATAGATTGATTATTGTTATTCTGAACATTGTGAAAAACAGTAACAATGAATATAAGCAATAGAAATTAGCAGTGTATCTGTTTCAGATTTTTTTCTCAAAATACACATTTATATTTTCAGCATGGGATTGATTCGGAGAAACCCTTACCCTACTCTCACCTGGACATTGCGGGATCTAGCGGACCCTTCCCAGGCATCCCCACTGGAGCGCCAATCATTGCTATGGCAGCGAAATATGTTCTGCCAAGACTGTAGTAACTGACACATCTGATCTAATGAATGACCCCGGACGATTTTCATGATTGAACAATTTCGCTGATGCTATATTATCTTATTCAGTGTGGATGTTTGTCTTCAGTGTGTTGGCTAGTCTTGCTTTATGTGCCTATATATTCTTCGGTCACCTAAGCTTCACAGCCATTGAACGCCCGCTGAATATTTTGGCTATGTCTAGATAAAGCCGTGTAGAAGTGTTGTCACACTAAAAGAAGAGTACACATTTTGAGATTCATTATGTAGGACATTAAACTTGACCTGGGGCTATATAGGGAGATATCAAATATTGTTAAAGAGTGGAAGATTTAGGCTTTATACCTAATGTAGTGTAGAATTGTTTTGATCATGTGATAAGTGGCCTGGTTTAAGGTTGACGTGTATTCTTGGGGCGTGTGAAGAAGTGGGAAAAGTATCCCTAATATCTAATGGGGAGTAGATTTTTTTTTTATCGGCTGGTCTGGTAAGTTGAGTTTTTTTTTGGGGGGGTGCATGTACTATTGGGGAAGGTGTGTCTAATATCAAATGGGGAGTTGGCTTTGTTCAATTTATCAGTTGGGATGGCTTTAAGTTGTTTTATTCTTTGGGTACATGAACATTGTGGGAAGAGGATTGGGGTGGGTTAAGAGTGAGCTGGGGAGGGTGAAAATGGAAGAGAGCTGTGAGAACATTTGTCTGGGGAAAGGTTGGTTGCGGTACTGATACTTCTGTAGAACGCGTCTTTCACAAAAGACAAATTTCGCCATTGTTCAGAGTCTGATGAATCAGAATAAGAAGCTAGCCAGGAGAAGATAAGCCTTTTGCCAAAGTTTGGAATGTGAAGAAACACATCCCAACCACTATGTCATTATTATTGTCTTTTCTGTAAGCTTGTGAAGTCAGAATCCTTTATTAGCAAAGGCAACTGCGCCATGCACCCCTCCCCAACCCCCACTCCTACTCCAAACCCTTTTTTTTTCCTCATTACCTATTTTTCTTACCTCCAGAGCTAGCTTTTTTAAAAAATTTTTATTTTGTTTATTTTGAAGAGATTGAATAAGTATCTTCTTACATATAACGTTGGCAGCTAGCTCCAACAGGTGATACAGCTGAAAGAATTTGTTAGACCATTGAAAAAAGTGCACACTATATAGAGCCAATATGTCAAGGTTTGCTGTGGCATGGTAGCTGCTTTACATTAAGTTATACCGACTATGTTTTACATTATAAAAGGGGCACAATGTCTGTAGAATTTGCTTGTGTCTTTGTGCCTCTTTGCTCAAGATCAGTTTATTCGAACTGTATCATTTTGATTATGGCTTGTAGTTTTTGTACGTGCAGTTATACAGACTATGTATAAATAAATCCCTGCGCCTTGAATAAGTGTGCGATATAAATTGCATAAAATAAAAAAAAATAAAAAAAAAATAAAAAATCCCTGCGCTTAGAACTGTACCCACGGAATATGCGCGATATAAGCCTCATATTGATTGATTGATATTGATTGTATCACAATAATTGTATAAAGTCTAAAGATCACACAAGGTATGTGTTTTGTTCTAAGCGTGTGTGTCTGGGGACATGTGCTCAAGTAAAGAGAAATTTATTAGAAGTGTGTCATTTTGAGGATTACAACAGTCATAATCCACTTGCGATAAAAACTTTAAAACATGGGTGTTAATGGATGCCAATGAGAAAATCTATCAGTTGGGATGCATTTTTATTTTTTTTATTCAGTTAGAAATGAATCTCGTACTGAAAAAGTCAGTATGTTGATATATACTTGCTTTTCTATGTTATTCTTCACATATTTTTGTTTTCTAATCTTTGATTTCAATTTTTTCTTTCTCAAAAGTATGTATAGCACAATGGAATGATTTTGTTATACATATTTTGACAATTATGAGTTATTTAGATCTATTACTATTTATGCTTACAGACGACATTAAACTAAACTTCTTTAAATGTTTTAGTGGTTGTGTACATATGTGTGTGTGTGAGTGTGTGTGTGTGTGTGAGCGTGCTTAAAGAGTTTTAATGAGGCTTAAAGAAATGACACAGCAATCGCTTTTGAAAGTGCAGATCACTTAGCAATAGTAATTGTCTGAATGATTGTGATGAGGGTAAAAACAAAATCCATGGAAATAGTCTTAAGTTAAAAAAAAAAAAAGAAAAAAAAGCAATATTAATTGCCTACATGATTGTCATTAAGCCACAAGAAATGTCATTTAAAGTGCAGACCAAAGCAGAATGAATTTCCCAAAGGATTATGAGGCTAAACAAGAAAAAAACCTGCCATTTAAAGTATAGATCAAAGCAGTATGCAAGGTTACATATTCTTTTATTCAAATAAACAATTTTTCTTTCACCCTCAGTCTCTCTGCCATGCATGCGTTCCCTCTGTGTTGCCTACAACTCACTGCTTTCATACTTTTATTATAGATTTGAAAAGAGGCATTTCGGACAACTTCTCCAATACTGACAAGCATGCAATCTTACTGCAATCATTGGTGAACATGGGATTCTTTTTAGCTGATTATTGAATGACAATTGTCACCCTTTCCCATGTATTTTTTCTATAAAAGTTATATTCAGTTTCGTCTGTCTGATTTGTGGTTTTTCTTTATGCAAGAATGATACACAAGTCACCCCCAGACGTAGACCCTTCTCAATAAACCTTGTATAAGCTGTGATTTCATGATTGTACATCGAGATCAGTCAGCTTCAAAGTTTCAAAGTCCATTGCATCGTGTTGACACCATCAGTATATATTATATTTCCATGGAATGACATCGGCGAAGCATATCCAGAATCGTCGTCTGCAACGTGTACTGCATCGTGAAGACATTTTCGGTGTCAGAATCAAATGCCTTCTTGCGAGAACAACGTCAATCATAAAGGCAATAATTGTGATATAGGGTGACCCAAACAAAATGCAACCCTCAAAAATGCTGATTACTTCTACATCTGTTAACTGACTTACTTTATATTTGGGGGACATACACTTCAGCCTATGCATGACTCTTCCACAAAGTAGAAATATTGTATATCAAATGGTCTGTCTTTTGTGCAATTTTAATTTTTTTAAATGTCTAAATTCGACGATCGACTCGACAGAACGAGGTTTGAAATTGAGCGGTAGCAATAATTCCTTAATGTAAACCCTCCAGACTTTTACCTTTTGGGCTATCTCATTGTCTGAGTATGCAAAAACACCCCCTCACCCCCTCATCGGTGACATGAAGAAAGCAGTTACAGCTAGGTTCAGGGCAATCCCTAGACAGGAAAGCTTTCGTGCCATTGACAATTTCGGAAGTGTATTTGGAACACTTTTTGCCAAAAGGTAAATGTCGGACCATTTTACTTGCAGACTCGAAACTTTGTATACTGGTCGTGGACGAACATAACTTCATGCACAAGAACTATACAAATAATGGCTATACTCAAATGACTTGAACAATTAACCCTTCGTTGCGCAATGTCGCGCAAAATTCATCAATGACATGAACGCATTCATCCATGGAAAATGCCCTGATCCTGTCTGTATTTGCTGTATTCAAGTCACTGATTGTCTAATGTTGATTAAGGTATACTATGTCATTTGAATTACCCCAAAAGTAACAATCTCGAGGGCTTAAATCGGGTTAGTTTGGCTACCACTCAATTTCAAACCTCGGACTGTTGAGTCAATCTCCGAATTAGGCAGCTTTTTTTGAAATTGCACAAAAGTCAGACCATTTTATCTGTAAGGGACCAAGGGTCATGCATAGGCTGCATTTTATGTCCATTACAGTCATATGAAGTGATTCGGTCAACTGATGTGGAAGAAATTAGCATTTTTGTTATTTGCAATTTTTGGGGGTCACCCTGTATTTACATACAAATGTCAATTGTACTGTGATAAAATCTTGTTAAGTCATGTGTCATGCAGTGTGATGACATCAGTGTTCATGTCTGTTTCATTGCAATGACATCATCAGTACGCATCCTTGTTTCATTGTGATGACATCATCATTGCTCATGTCCGTTTCACTGTGAGGAAATTGCCAATGTAAATGACTGTAGATCGTTGCGATGACATCTTCAGTGCTAATATCTGTATATCGATGTGAAGACATCTCCGGTGTTCATAATTATCTACATCACTGTGATGACATTTTACCAGTGTCCAAGTTTGTGTCGTCATGGCGACATGACCAGTATACTTGTCTCTATCATTGTGATGACATCACCAGTGTAACTGTGATGACGTCGCCAGTATGATATCGATGCCGCAGCTGTGATAACCTCACCAGTGTTAATATTCTGTCTGTTATGACGCCATCGACGTAAATGTATGTAACATTGTGATGACCTCGCCAGCCTCGTACAGTACGTCAAGACCCGTCACTATCCTCACTATCGACTGCTTCCTGCTGTTCAATTGTGCTCGCCACAAACTTCTCCAGCACAATCCTCGTGTTGGTTGCTCTCAGCCACTGTGAACTCAACCACCTAGACAAGGCGAAGAGTAAGATGAAAGCCAGCAAAGCGCCGCAAGCCTCTCCGAGCAAAAGGTACGGGAAGCCATCACGGGCGAAACCTTCGTGAAAGAGGTATCCCAGGAGCAGCGGGTTGCAGACGCCAGCCAGAGAGGAGGAGAGCATGACCACTGCGGACAGAGCTCCGGACTTCTGGTTAAAACAGGAGTGCAGCCAGGTAAAGGAGACAGGGAAGACGAGCGAGCACGACATCCCGACGAAGAACACGCACGCCCACACCCCGTCAGTGGAGTGGTCGGCGACGCTGGCGTGGAGTCCCCACAGCGCACAAGGCAGCATGACACAGGACATGGTGAGGACAGCCTCGTGTGGCACGTTGTCTGGAAGGAAATAAGCAGACAGTCGGACCAGCAGCATCCCACACCAAAACCAAGAGGTGACCAGGGCCGACATCCCTGCTGACCAGTGGGATTCCTGGGTGAGGTAGGTGAGGAGAAACTGGTGGAAACTCTCCTCCACGGCGGTCGCGAAGAAGAACAGGGCTCCTGCGAGGACCAGAACCAGCGCACTCGTCTCCCGGTGCTGGCGTCTTCGCTGGCTGTTTGAAGATGTAGATTCTTGAGAATGTAGTCTCTTTGGCTGACGTTGCTTCGTTCTCCAGTGTCTAATAATGAAAGGAAAAGCTACGATCAGCGCTGCCACAGCCGTAATTATATACGCGTAGTGAATCTTGGTTCTGATAGGTCTAGGGCCGTAGTCGTAGAAACTGTCGTTGTGCCTGTTGTTGGAATCTGACATGGAGTTTAACGCCCTCACAGCCAGGCTCGCAGGGGCATGGTGACTGGACAGGTTTGATTTCAAAACCAGCAGTTCGTGCAAAGATTCGTTAACGTCAAGGTTGTGCAGTGGTACAGGGACCAATGTGGTTGTGAGTGAATAGTGTGTGGGCAGTGTTCTGTTGTCCACACTGGATTTATTGCTGAATGCAATGTCTCCGACCTCCACAGCTGAAGCGCCGTTCGTAGAACCGTGCACTGAGTTGAATCTGACGGTGTCCATGAGGAAAAATCGAGTGAATGCAGGGGACGCAACTCCTCCGAGCACGAACGACAACTGCAGCATCTGAAGAACACGACTGCCTTGGTTTCGCCAGCGTCTGGCTACGTCAGCATAGGTACCTGAAAGTATTAGACCCATTTTTAATGATAGCTGTGTAAGTATACATTGACTTTCTTTCCCCTTTTCAGAGCATAGTTGGTCGCAACCAGTTCGTAATTTCGTTTAGTTAATTTTATTTTATTTAAAGATGAAATAAAAATGTCACTTTCTTTCATAAATACATTTAGTCAAGTTTTGACTAAATGCTTTAACATAGAGGGGGAATCGAGACGAGGGTCGTGGTGTGTGTGTGTGTGTGTGTGTGTGTGTCTGTCTGTCTGTCTGTCTGTCTGTCTGTCTGTCTGTCTGTCTGTCTGTCTGTGCGTGTGTGTGTGTAGAGCGATTCAGAATAAACTACTGGACCGATCTTTATGAAATTTTACATGAGAGTTCCCTGGAATGATATCCCCAGAATCATTACAGACTTTTTTTTTTGCACAAAAACAAGCAGAAACGGAAACTTTTTAGTTTGAACATTTTTACTGAATAAAACACACGAAAACAAACATGAAAACATGAAAGTAAAAAACAAGTCGCGAAAGGCGAAAATACAACATTTAGTCATGTTAAGTCCTTTGTACTGGAAACTTGCATTCTCCCAGTAAGGTCATATATTGTACTACGTTGCAAGCCCCTGGAGCAATTTTTTTATTAGTGCTTTTGTGAACAAGAAACAATTAACAAGTGGCTCTATCCCATCTCCCCCCCCCCTTTCCCCGTCGCGATATAACCTTCGTGGTTGAAAACGACGTTGAACACCAAATAAAGAAAGAAAGAACATTTAGTCAAGCTGTCGAACTCACAGAATGAAAATGAACACACTGTAATTTTTCAGCAAGACCGAATACTCGTAGCATCGTCAGTCCACCGCTCGTGGCAAAGGCAGTGAAATTGACAAGAAGAGGGGGGTAGTAGTTGCGATGAGAAGGATAGCACGCTTTTCTATACCTCTCTTCGTTTTAACTTTCTGAGCGTGTTTTTAATCCAAACATATCATATCTATATGTTTTTGGAATCAGGAACCGACAAGGAATAAGAGAAAAGTGTTTTTAAATTGATTTGGAAAATTTAATTTTGATCATAATTTTTATATTTTTAATTTTCAGAGCTTGTTTTTAATCCAAATATAACATATTTATATGATTTTGGAATCAGGAGATGATGAAGAATAAGATGAACGTAAATTTGGATCGTTTTATACAAATTTGATTTTTTTTACAATTTTCAGATATTTAATGACCAAAGTCATTCATTAGTTTTTAAGCCACCAAGCTGAAATGCAATACCGAAGTCCGGCCTTCGTCGAAGATTGCTTGGCCAAAATTTCAATCAATTTGATTGAAAAATGAGGGTGTGACAGTGCCGCCTCAACTTTTACAAAACGCCGGATATGACGTCATCAAAGACATTTATCGAAAAAAAGAAAAAACTTCCCGGGATA
Source organism: Littorina saxatilis (assembly GCF_037325665.1). Classification (NCBI taxonomy): domain Eukaryota; kingdom Metazoa; phylum Mollusca; class Gastropoda; order Littorinimorpha; family Littorinidae; genus Littorina; species Littorina saxatilis. The sequence continues at coordinate 18,064,319 of NC_090256.1, read as the reverse complement.
TCATTCCTAGGAACTCTCATGTAAAATTTCATAAAGATCGGTCCAGTAGTTTAGTCTGAATCGCTCTACACACACACACGCACAGACAGACAGACAGACACACACACATACACCACAACCCTCGTCTCGATTCCCCCTCAATGTTAAAACATTTAGTCAAAACTTGACTAAATGTAAAAACCAGCATGCTTATTTTACTGAAAGCCATCAATAATGATATGAATTCACAAATGACGCGAAGGAAGTTATGAAATGACAACATAATAGTACGACGATTCCAATTTGATGATAGCATATTACCTGAGAAAAAAAATTAAAAAGAAAATAAACCACTTCTGAGGGTGTATGTTTGTATATATTGATTTGGCTTCATAGTTTGTTTCTTGTTTTGTTTTTTTCATAACAAGAAATTCCTCCGAGGTAGGAAAAACACCCCCGTTGGTCAAAGGGAAATAACCATTCTCACTGCCACCAACTGAGAAGGTTATTTCCCTTTGACCATTAATATGTGCCTCTATAAGTCCTTGTAGAATCTTAATCCACCAATAACTCCCTAACCGTGTGTTTGACTGGTCCCAATTTTTGTAAGGACCGTCTCAGGAATGTATAGAACCTGTTCACCAAGTTTGGTGACGATCGGTCCGTTCATTCTTGAGATCTATATGCGAACACAAACACACACCCAAACAAACAAACAAACACATCGAGCGAATCCTATACACACCCCTATACCGGGGGTGTAATAAAGAAAAACAAAGTTATTTCCCTTCTGGGGGGGTATTTGTTTTGCTTTATAGTTTGTTCTTGTTTTAGTTTTTCTTCAAAATGTTCTATTTTCATTTTTTTTTAATTTTTTTTTAAGAAATAACGATAATCAGCGATTTACAATTTGTTGCTGGTGACTTACCTGTTTCCACACACCCCACACAGAATATGCTGATGAAATAGAGCCCCGCCATGACGCCATAGCTGGTACACCAAGGGATGGCGGCGGTGAAGGCACACAGACCCACCAGAGACCAGAAGAGAAACATAGCGGGTTGGAACTGGCTGTAGACAAGGCCGGTTGCTAGGCAACCGGTCAGGTGACCTCCAGCCCCAAGGGCGAAGAGGGAGGCTGTGCGCTGAAGGTCAGAGTGGGTCAGGTAGCCAAGGTCAAGGACGGAGGGTCCTCTTTGTGACGTCACCATACCCTGCAGAAAGGACAGGTAAAAAAAAACCCACTTAAAAATAGAATGAATCAAAACAGAAGGGAATGGAGATGAAATAAGTACATACATAAATGATCACACAAATGAATAGATGATTATTGATTCGCGTGCGTGCGCGCGCACGTACACACACATACACACCACACACACACACACACACACACACACACACACACACACACACACACACACACTCTCTCTCTCTCTCCCTCTCTCTCTCTCTCTCTCCCTCCCTCCCTCTCTCTCTCTCTCTGTCTCTCCCTCTCTTTCTCTCTCTCTCTCTCTCTCTCTCTCTCTCTCTCTCTCTCTCTCTCTCTCTCTCTCTCTCTCTCTCTCTAGCTTTTTGTCCCCCGCCAACCCCACCCAACCCCTGCGTCACCAGCTCGTTCACCTTCCCTGTGAGATATGTCAAGCAGACCAGTAACACGACTCACACAAGCAAAGGAGGCGGCACACATAAAGATGGTGCTCAATATGTTGTCGCGACGATCCCGCTTTTGCTGAGCATCTAAACGTGTGCGAGCAACCGTGTTATGGAGTCCTTGGGACGTTCCTGTTCCCTCCAGCACGTCTCCCCACGCCTTGTGCTTCATGCTGGAAAAACACATTTACACACGAAATTCATTCCTTACTTTTGTGACTGTAACGTAATATTGACCACCCTGCTCCGTTAACCAGTTTTAACGGTCCCTCAACAGACCAGCCGTTCCAACAACTTACCTTTTCTTTTTCTTTGATTCTGAATTTTCTTGTTTTTTGATTCTGAAATTTGGAACGTTGGCAGTCTCTTTGTTTTTGTTAATTCCTTACAGATTCCAGTATTAAAGGCTCAATCGGTTTCATGCTGGAAAAACAAATTTACACACGAAATTCCTTTCAGATTCCGGTATTAAAGGCTCTCTCTTCCTCTTATTTGTATAAAATATAATGAAAGATTATCAAGATAAGTGTTGAAGCTATCACTTGTTCGCCATGTTTTGCTATCGGAATGTGTATTGATTATCATTTCAAGAACGTGGCCATAAGCAATCTGCTTGTTAACGGTCAAAATGTTGTTATTGTTTGAAACGTGTGAAATTGAATAAACACGCTTAAAGCAAAGGCCCAATCGGTTTCATGCTGGAAAAACAAACACACAACATTACAAATCCAAAAACAAAGAGACTGCCAATGTTCCAAAATTCAGAATCAAAAATCAAGAACGGTAGGTTGTTGGAACGTTTGTTATTGACATAAGTTTTATATCATAAGTTTTGTGTGAATATTTGTTTGTCTGTTCACTTGAAAGACCGCTGGGTCGAAATATCTGTGAATGTATTGTTTTGTCAATAACAAACGTTCCAACAACCTACCTTTCTTGGTTTTTTTACACAACATTACAGTCATTAGTTTCAGATTCCGATATCAAAGGTCCAACCGGTTTCGTGAAAAAGTTTGCCTCACCTTCTCAGATCTGGTCAGGCTTTTAGGTGGGATAAGACCATGGCCACATACCAATATTGACAGTTTAAAAAAACAAATTGTTTAAAGAAATAATTTTTCAAAATGCAATGGTGCCTTTTTCGGAAATTGATTCATCAACAAATTCCAATTCACCACAGCAAGCTGTCAGCGTGTTGGTTTTCGGTAGGTGAAGAAGTGGAGGGGTGGTCTTATCCCATGTTCAATCTTTGCCAATCTCTCTCTCTCTCTCTCTCTCTCTCTCTCTCTCTCTCTCTCTCTCTCTCTCTCTCTCTCTCTCTCTCTCTCTCTCTCTCTCTCTCTCTCTCTCTCTCTCTCTCTCTCTCTCTCTCTCTCTCTTCATTGTATTTATATAAGATAATAATGAAATATTATGAAAGTTAAGTGTTGAAGTTATCACTTGTTCGCCGTGTTTTGTTATCGGAATGTGTATTGATTATCATTTCAAGAACGTGTCCACAAGCAGTCTGCTTATTGACGTTCTTAATGTTGTTATTGTTTGAAACGTGTATCAAAGAAAATGAATAAAACACGCTTAAACCAATCTTTGCCAGATGTGAGACAGTGAAACGATGTGGAGTGGGCCTCTAATCTGTGGTGGATAGCTGGAAAAGCTGTTGCTATGCGCACAGGTATGCACCGGTGTAACACAAGAAAATTACTCCCACGAGATTTTTACTCCGGAGTAAACATTTCGTACAAAAAAAGTTACTCCGTTTACGAAAAACGCACTCCCCCATTGCACGAGAAAATGACTCCCCAAGACAGGTGAGTTCCGAGTAAACATTTCGTACAAACATGTTACTCCCCTGACGATCCAACACGAGCAATTTAACCTCCCATGCCAGGTGTACGAAATTGTTACTCCCTTGTCTCCTGTTAGTCTTGGTGGTGGAAGGGGTGGAAGGAGGGTAGCGCGACATTCGTGTGCGCGAGATCACTTAATGGCATTATCCCTTCGCCCGCATCCCATTTTTGCGTACGAGATTTTTACTGGAAGTAAAAAAAATGGGGAGTAAAATTTCGTGGAGGGAGTAATTTTTTCGTGCCTTGGGGAGTTCTTTTCTCGTACGAAAATGTGTACTCGGAGTAAGAATTTCGTACGAATTTCGTGTTACACCGGCGGAGATGGGTGGAAAGGGAGATCGTTGACTCTCTTTGACCCCACTTTGCCATACATAGAGAATACTACATGGCTTGCTGTGTCGTACCAGATTTACACGAGTTTAAACAAAAATGATTGAACTGCGAGCGAAAGCGATCGTGCAATCTATTACGTCAAAGTAAAGAAACGTCACTCTGAAAGTGTGGCGTGACGTGTGAGTTCTAAAAATTCATCGAGGGTAATTATAATTAGCGAGCGCAATTTTTCTTTCTATAATGATGTTTGTCTCGGTGACTTTGGCATCACAAGCAGTGGAAAAACAGGTCCCTGCCAGACTTGCTTGATATGACCTCATTTACATGATATACACACGTGTCAGGGGCGGACGAGGGGGAGGGGGGGGTTTCTGGGGTTTCCGCACCCCACCCCCAGCCAAAAAAAAAAAAAAGTGTTTTTTGGGGGTATGAATCAGTGACTAAATCTGCTGCCTGAAACTGGTAATGATCATCCTCAGAATGCACCAGATTGCACCATTTTGCATCCTTTTTTTCAAAATTGTCCGGGGGGGGCATGCCCCCGGACCCCCAAAGCAAGCTAGGCGCTTTGCGCCGTCGGCTCGGCGCTTCGCGCCTTCACACCCATATCTTCACAATATACTTTTGAACCCCCCCCCCCCCCCCCCCCATAAAATGAACTGATCCGCCCCTGCGTGTGATTTGAACGATTATTATCTCACGAGTGTCTCTCTCACGTTACACGTATGTAGGATACATTCTAGTTTCGGCCGACCAAGGGGATGTAAACGTTATCGAAATGACGGAAGAAATTGAGACATTGTTGTAGAGAAATCGTTCACGCTCTCTTTGGACTTAAGTACTATTAATTTAATTGAAATGCCAAAATACCTAGCTTTGGCCGACCCCGTTGTGACGGAAAAAGTTG
>NC_090256.1:18052100-18054600 GCF_037325665.1 Littorina saxatilis | reverse complement strand
TATCCTAACCCATGTATATTCTGTTTTTGCCAAATGACGATGATGATGATGATGATGATGATGATGCAGTTGATGACGAGGATGCGGATGAGAAGGATGAGTCTGCGTGTTATGGATTGTGTGGGCGCGTGTGTGTGTGCGTGAGTGAGTTGGATTGTGTACGGGTGTGTGTGTATGTGCGTGTGTGTGTGCATGTGTACACAGGTATTCTTGACGTGGTGTAAATGTATGAGTGAGTGGTGCAGATTAATTTTGTTTGTTTGTATCCCTTTGCATTAATTTGATATGTCAGCTTAAATGTGTTTTTATTCATTTGATATTCGTAAAGATCATGTAGTAGTTGCGATAATGCATGATTAATCTCTACATGTATAACCTTTTATTGGTGGGTTTTTTTCGTGTCGGTTTACGATTGTCATTGTATCCACCTTCATACATGTTTAGTTTTAGCAGGGACAGATTGTAAGACTAGGCGTCAGCCTAAAATCTCCATCCTTGAGTAATAAAGTTCGTTCGTTCGTTCGTTCGTTCTCTCTCTCTCTCTCTCTCTCTCTCTCTCTCTCTCTCTCTCTCTCTCTCTCTCTCTCTCTGTCTGTCTGTCTCTCTCTCTGTCTGTCTGTCTGTCTCTCTCTCTCTCTGTCTCTCTCTGTGTCTGTGTGTGTGTGTGTGTGTGTGTGTGTGTGTGTGTGTGTCTCTCTCTCTCTCTCTGTCTCTCTCTGTCTCTCTCTGTCTCTCTCTCTCTCTCTCTCTCTCTCTCTCTCTCTCTCTCTCTCTCTCTCTCTCTCTCTCTCTCTCTCTCTCTCTCTCTCTCTCTCTTAAATTAATTCTTTTAAAAAATGCATCTCTCACTACGTCTGATTATAAAAAATTAAAGATTCTTCCTATCAAATTAAGATTTATCTATAACAAAGGTGCAATGATGCATAGAATTATGTCAGGGAATGCACCTACACTCATTGCCTCAAATTTCAAACTGAATAATTCAAGAAAACTAAACAAATTAATTACCCCAACCCCTAGAATTGACCTGTACAAGTCAAGTCTTTCTTATTCTGGCGCCCTATTGTGGAACTCCATTCCTGATATAATTAAAATGCAAGTCAGTGAAACATCATTCAAGGAACTCTACATGCTGTTTCTCTTGCAAACAAGTAAATAATTCTGTGATAATATTTCATCATTGCTTGATATTCATAATGCATTTTGAAATGTCTTTTTTAATTGTTTGACATGTTAACTATGTACATTGTAATGCAATTAACTTAACTTCTATTTCTTCTTGTTATTAATCGAGGGCCGGATGAAAAAAAGCATGTTTAGGGGAAGGGCTCCTAATATGGACCACTTTTTGTTTTATGCTGATAACTAGCTTGTTTTCTTGCGAAGAAGTTTCATTTTGTGTTTGGTAGTCCTTCTCTCTTAGGTTAATCGTTAGGCCTAATTAGAGTGAAATAGCTTTGATAGACATTCAGCAAAAATTAAATACAGAAAAAATCACAAATGAAGCGGCCTTCAAGAATCACTGTAAAAAGTCCCCTATACTTCAAAATAACATGATACAACTTAGTGTGCAAGTCAGACTAATTCAAATATGCTTTAGATTTATCTGTTTCGGGTTGATGAGACCATTATTTGAAGCACACCAGGAAACTAAAGAAGCATATCAAAAACAGAGTAAAAATAAGTGAAATTATCAACTTCCACAAAAAGAAGACAATTTGATATATTTTTTTGAAATCTCGAGGGCTAGTTATAGGTTATTTTCAGCAAGCTTCCTAATGAATTAATGAAAATAGCCTTTAGCTTTTATTTTCTTCGATTTGTTGAAGGTGGTCCATATTAGGGGACTCACACATACTTTGAGATTTTGCTATTATTTTTTGTTTGCAGTAGAAACTCGGGGTCAAAACTGCTAACATGTAACAAATACGGTCTTAGCTGTCATATATAGCAATTTTTGTGTGATAAAAGCTTTGGCTGTGGACAGAAACGAGTCTGTTTTAGGCGTCAAATTTAGAGTGAACGCTGCCAAAAGTGAAAAAAAGAGAAAAAGCCTAACGGTTTTGAGATTTGTGTTTCTGCAACTGTTTTGACATGTGCAAATTATCCAGGGAGGGTGAATACAGCGAATGAAATTGTTTTTAGCGCTCTAGCGCCGTTAGTTTGTCAGATCAAGAGGTGGTCCATATTAGGAGCCGGTCCATATTAGGAGCCCTTCCCCTACATTGCTTATTCTGTTACCCTCGATAAATAAAGTTCAATTCAATTCAATTCAATTCAATTTAATTCTCTCTCTCTCTTTCTTTCTCCCTCTCTCTTTCTCTCTCTCTCTCTCTTTCTCCCTCTCTCTCTCTCTCTCTCTCTCTTTTCAGTTTGCCTGCGACAGGTAGAAACTCAGTTAAACAGACACATATAAAGTGCAGACGCCCATACGCACGCACACACACACAGACACAAATACAAAGATTCACAGAAAGTCCAGTCAGTCTCGGTCCCCCAT
>NC_090256.1:18012853-18051900 GCF_037325665.1 Littorina saxatilis | reverse complement strand
TTTTTTCACAATGACCGTTGTGCGCCGCTTGTGCATAACGGAGTGAAACTGACGAGCCTGTTCAGCGCGGTAGTGGTTTCGCTGTGATGCATATCACGCTTTTCTGTACCTCTCTTCGTTTTAACTTTCTGAGCGTGTTTTTAATCCAAACATATCATATCTATATGTTTTTGGAATCAGGAACCGACAAGGAATAAGATGAAATTGTTTTTAAATCGAGTTCGGAAATTTAATTTTGATCATAATTTTTATATTTTTAATTTTCAGAGCTTGTTTTTAATCCAAATATAACATATTTATATGTTTTTGGAATCAGAAAATGATGTAAAATACGATGAACGTAAATTTGGATCGTTTGATATAAAAAACAAATTTTATTACAATTTTCAGATTTTTAATGACCAAAGTCATTTATTAATTTTTAAGCCACCAAGCTGAAATGCAATACCGAAGTCCGGCTTTCGTCGAAGATTGCTTTACAAAAATGTCAATCAATTTGATTGAAAAATGAGGGTGTGACAGTGCCGCCTCAACTTTTACAAAAACCCGGATATGACGTAATCAAAAGTATTTATCGAAAAAAAGAAAACAACAACCGGGGATATCATTCCCAGGAACTCTCATGTCAAATTACATAAAGATCGGTCCAGTAGTTTGGTCTGAATCGCTCTACACACACACACACACACACACACACACACACACACACACACACGCACACACACACACACACACACACACACGCACAGACAGACACACACACACACACACACACATACACCACGACCCTCGTCTCGATTCCCCCTCTATGTTAAAACATTTAGTCAAAACTTGACTAAATGTAAAACAAGTCGCGTAAGGCGAAATTACTACATTTAGTCAAGCTGTGGAACTCACAGAATGAAACTGAACATAGTCCGCCGCTAGTGCAAAAGGCAGTGAAAGTGACGAGCCTGTTTGGCGCGGTAGCGATTGCGCTGTGCTTCATAGCACGCTTTACTGTACCTCTCTTCGTTTTAACTTTCTGAGCGTGTTTTTAATCCAAACATATCATATCTATTATGTTTTTGGAATCAGGAACCGACAAGGAATAAGATGAAATAGTTTTTAAAACGATTTTGATCATAATTTTTATATTTTTAACTTTCGGAGCTTGTTCTTAATCCAAATATAACATATGTATATGTTTTTGGAATCAGAAAATGACGAAGAATAAGATGAAATTGTTTTTGGATCGTTTAATAAAAAAATAATTTTAATTACAAGTTTCCGATTTTTAATGACCAAACTCACTCATTAGTTTTTAAGCCACCAAGCTGAAATGCAATACCAAACCCCGGCCTTCGTCGAAGATTGCTTTGCCAAAATTTCAATCAATTTAATGGAAAAATGAGGGTGTGACAGTGCCGCCTCAACTTTTACAAAAAGCCGGATATGACGTCATCAAAGGTATTAATCGAAAAAAAGAAAAAAACGTCCGGGGATATCATACCCAGGAACTCTCATGTCAAATGTCATAAAGATCGGCCCAGTAGTTTAGTCTGAATCGCTCTACACACACACAGACAGACAGACAGACAGACACACGCACATACACCACGACCCTCGTTTCGATTCCCCCTCGATGTTAAAATATTTAGTCAAAACTTGACTAAATATAAAAAGAGACCAGGCTTGAAATAAACGTGCCAACCTCACACCTAAAAGAAGCAATAAAACGCCTACACGCCAACACACACTGACAATTCACAAGTTTCCAATACGCCTCTCAGTATAACAAGCAACCAATGAGAAATTGGGCGAACGAAGTGCAACTCGCAGAATTCTATCGAACCCTGGTTCTTATATCGACCGATTTTAGACGTACCGGCATCGTGTTTAGCTGTAGCCGATGTCGTTCTACTGACCCAGATTTTACCTTCTACTGACCTAGTTTTTTTGCGAAAGAAGTAGGACACTTGTCACTCTTTCGTTCGGTGTTCCCTTTTGGCTGTGTGCATGGATTGTGCCAGCAGCTATAGAGCGTGACGACGGTGACCCTCAATTTGAGGTTACAAACACCGTCTGTCTACAGGCCATTCCTTGTTGATTGTGTTCGGTCGCTCGTGAGCTGATGTGTTAGTCAATATCTTCTGGAGTCACAGCAGGCTAGGCGTCCTAAACCAGTGGCAGCTGAGACCGTCACCCAAGCTTGAGCTGTGAAAGCTATTGAAGATGTCTTGAATTGTGTGTACAGTGTACAGCAGCGTTAATAACTGTTGATCTGCGTTCGATCTGTGAGGAACGAGTGTGAATTACGAAACGTTTCTGGCACCAATATGGTGTTGACCAATGTGTGTGTGTTTGTGTGGGGGTTTTAAAGGTCGCAAGGTGCGTCAAGGCTTAATTATGTTGACGATAATGTGTGCGGATTTTTAACGTGGCAAGTCGCACCGAAGACAAAACTAAGATGATAATTAAGAATAATAAGAATAAGAATAAGAATACTTTATTATCTCATAGAGAAATTCAGGAGTGTATGAGTGTATATTGAAGGTAACAAGATAGTGCGCATCGGCGGATAATCTTTCTTCATCGGAGTAGGGTTTAGAAGTGTTGATAAACAGACACTGGATTTGTTCGTCAAGGATTCTTAGAAGGGCATCAATAATATAAGATGTTTGATGGGTTGTTGACAGACCAGCTTTTTTGTCGTCCGAGGGGGAGCATATCGTCTTTTGTTTCATATTTATTGACCCCCGAGGACCGACAAAAAAAGCTGGTCTGACAACAAACCACCAAACATCGTTTTTGTCATCATTTTGGTAGTGAGAAAATAAGATAACAATCAACACAGGGAGCCATGCTTTGAAACACGGGTTCCGTGCTGATAACCACACGAGTTCCGTGCGGATAACCACTGGCAATCAAAGCTGGCGTGTGAAAGCAACTTTCTGTATTTTTGAGTTCATAAAATCTTGGGATGAATATGTCAGGTTTGAGGATGCACAGTTCTGTTTGTTCATCTCGGTATTCCACTCCCTCGGCTTTCAGTTGTGAGTATTAAGCTAAGTAATCGAATGTGGAAGCTACGTTGAGTCAAAGGTCACAGAAGATTTGCGTCGTGCAGCGAAGGAAAGAATCGCGATCTTGTTTCCGACTCGGTACCTCTTTGTTTTTCATTAGACCTGTTAATCTGCTTGCTCGGCTTTGTGAGATGTTTGCATATCTTGTTGCTATTTTCTTTGCTTTTATCATTATTTCTTATTTGTGCTTCGTTTATCGATACAACGTCTTGTGCACGGGTCAAAATGTGTGTGTCAGGGGTCAATTGGTTTGACTTGAACTTGACGTTCGTGTTTCTCACACAAAGATACACGCACTCCATGACTTTGTAAGAAGACATAACATATCGGTAGGTTTCATTTGTTTGTGACGAATTTATTGAAGTAGTTTTGTTTTTTTGTTTACTTTTGCCAGTTTGCCAGTTGGTTTTTGGAACTTTGCAAAGCAGTGTCTTGTCGTCTGTTTAGGCTAGGTCTGGGGAAACGCCAATGAAAAGAGCCGAAGAATCCTCGAGCGTTTCTATTGGGTTTGCTTTTGATTATCCATGTAATAGGGCTTCCTGCAACTATGGTAACCGGGGATTTATTCCCCGGGGAACATGAGATTTATTTCCCAGGTGCTTGTGAATGAAAACTCGTGAAAATGATGACAACCAAGGTTAGTCGAACTATTTCGGTCTGTCTATGTCTGTCTGGACGTTTGTCTCTGTCACTGTCTCTTTTTGTCTGTGTAGGTGTCTGTCTGTCTCTCTGTATCTGTCTCTCTGTCACTGTCTCTCTGTCACTGTCTCTCTGTCACTGTCTCTTTTTCCTCTGTCTCAGTTTTACATTTAGTCAAGTTTTGACTAAATGTTTTAACATAGAGGAGGAATCGAGACGAGGGTCGTGGTGTATGTGTGTGTGTGTGTGTGTGTGTGTGTGTGTCTGTGCGTGTGTGTGTGTGTAGAGCGATTCAGAGTAAACTACTGGACCGATCTTTATGAAATTTTACATGAGAGTTCCTGGGTATGATATCCCCAGACGTTTTTTTCTTTTTTTCGATAAACGTCTTTGATGACGTCATATCCGGCTTTTTGTAAAAGTTGAGGCGGCACTGTCACACTGCCTCATTTTTCAATAAAATTGATTGAAATTTTGGCCAAGTAATATTCGACAAAGGCCGGACTTTGGTATTGCATTTCAGCTTGGAGGCTTAAACATTAATTAATGACTTTGGTCATTAAAAATCCGAAAATTGTCATTAAAATTATTTTTTTATAAAACGATCTAAATTTACGTTCATTTTATTTTTCATCATTTTCTGATTCCAAAAACATATAAATATGTTATATTTGGATTAAAAACAAGCTCTGAAAATTAAAAATATAAAAATTATCATTAAAATAAAATTTCCGAAATCGATTTAAAAATAAGTTCATCTTATTCCTTGTCGGTTCCTGATTCCAAAAACATATAGATATGATATGTTTGGATTAAAAACACGCTGAGAAAGTTAAAGCGAAGAGAGGTACAGAAAAGCGTGCTATGCAGCACAGCGCAACCGCTACCGCGCTAAACAGGCTCGACTTTTATACGAGCGGCGGACTACGGTCATTGTGAAAAAATGCAGTGCGTTCAGTTTCATTCTGTGAGTTCCACAGCTTGAATAAATGTAGTAATTTCGCCTTACGCGACTTGTCTTTATCTGCCTATGAGTCTGTGTCTCTAGCTCTGTCGCCGTTATTCTCTGTGTCTCTCTGTCTCTGTCTATCCCTTTTCTCTCTGTCTGTCTTTCTCTGTCTCTCTGTGTCTCTCTCTCTCTGTCTCTCTGTCTCTGTCTCTCTGTCTCTCTCTCTGTCTCTCTGTCTCTGTCTCTGTCTCTCTCTCCATAAACCATTGCACGGAACGTCCAACATCTTAATTGCATTTTTCACACACATACGCCCACACACGCACACACACACACACACACACATGACACACACACACATCACACACACACACACACACACACACACACACACACACACACACACACACACACACACACAGACAACATCCACCACCACCCACACCCTCATTCTCCCGCTCTTTTCCCCATCGTCTTAAAGTTCGCATCGAGTTCACTTCCGTGTTGTTGAAGTCCTGGTCTGGAATTAACAAAGGACACGAACCAACGGTGAAAGAATAGCATGTCTAATATGCCAAGATTTCACGATCGAAGTTAGTGTTTAGTTCTATTTTGCCATTGCCAGGCATCTTCCACTAGTTCTATGTTTTCCCGTCGTTTTGCGCGAAAATTGATCGAGACGCCAGTTAGCATCCAAAGAATGACGTCGAACAAAAATAATACAGAAAACGCCGATGCAGGAAGTGAAAAGCTTACTTCAATTATAGACTGAAATCACGATGTGAAAAGAAGCACATTAAAGCCCTGAGGAGAAACAATTCATTCTATTTGGGAAATAAGTACATTGCAGACAGTATATTTTAAGCTTTTTTTGGGTGTATATATTACAAATAACAACAAACAATTAATGGTTATCTATGTTTGCTGTTTTTCTTTATAAAATAATAATAAAACATTCTCATTGCTCCTTATTATTTTTTTCTTTTCGTATGTTTGTATGGTTGTTGGTTGTGTGACTGGTTTGTTTGTTTGTTGATTGATTGAATAATTCATTCAAAAAGGAATGAGTTAATTATTTCATTATTGATTTCCTTATTCACCTGTAAAAAAAAGTATTCGTTCTATTTGCTCGTAGCTTTTTGTGAAACGTGACGTCTAATAAAGCGTTGCTTCCGTAGGCTCTCTGTTTTCCCTTGATCGCCTTCAACAACTACTTCTCAATGATCAGGAGAGCGGGGACGTTGGTCTAGAACACCCGCACACACACACACATACACACACACACACACACACACACACACACACACACACACACGCGCGCGCACGCACACATACACACAGACAGGCAGACAGACAGACACACACACACACACAAACACACATACACACACACACACACACACACACACCAAATTACCCCACCTTTCCCAAACCCTCCCACTCTCTTAATGCCCAAACCCCATAACTTCCCCCTCCCCCCCTCCAACACACACACACACTCCACAAGGGAAGCGAAATCAAAAAAGTGTGTAAATGTGATCGTGCGTAGGCGACCATTTCTAGCCAGCCTGGCCGGTATGAGACGCGCGCATTGGATAACGGCCGCCGCAATCGAAAGTATAAACCCGGCCGTTTTCGAGGCCTTTGACGTCACACTGCAATCGGAGATCGATCTGGGGGTTAGTAAAAAAAAGGTCGCAGTGCCCTACTGGAGCTGGAGCTGGCCGTGTGTGTAGTGTCACATTTCTGTGTTTGCAGATTTAAGGGTGGGTGTGATTTGTAAGCAGCGGGAGGAAAAGATTGATTCTTATTCTTGGATGAGAATTAAGCAGCTGTCTTTTAATTTAAGGAGCAGAGTGTTTGTGTGTGTGTGTGTGTGTTCAAAGAGTTTTCTCCTAGAGTTTTCTCCAACGGACTTTCCGTAGGAGAAAACTCTTTGGTGTCTCTGTGTGTGTGTGTGTGTGTGTGTGTGTGTGTGTGTGTGTGTGTGTGTGTGTGTGTGTGTGTTTCTGTCTGTGTGTTCGGGGTAGGTTTTGTGGTTCCTTGTGATAATGAATTAAAACAGGCCCTCATTTCTACAAAACTTGCAGCCGCCATTGCAGTTTTTGTCTTTGTGTGATGTTTTGACAAACAAACCCGAGACTTAGTGTGATAGGGTGGAGTGGAAGGGGGGAAATAGGCCAGGAAGCATAAATGAGACGCCAAGACAGAGGTTGCGATAACGTGACTTTTATTTAACGTCCACCAGAAAGCAGACACCAGAAAGCAGACACCAGAAAGCAGTGTAGTTCCTTCCTCAATATACAGCCGCACACAACTCGTCGGAACTTGAATTACGATCCCGGTCAAAAGTCACCTCGCTGATATAAACCCAGCTCTAAAACGTCTGTTCAACTGAACACACACACAAAGTCTCTCTAAACAATCCTCGAATCACTCCTTCGCCAAAATACAGTTATAATGGCCCAAACTACACTACTTGAGGTACTTGCATTGATTATTACAGAAACACAAACATCGTTCAACTACAACTAAAACATCACAATCCAAGATACGCACACTGACACGTCTTCACACTTCGAAATCACACCGGGTACTCTTCTAGCCCACGCTATTATTCTGACTCACCCGCGCACCCGTTCAAACAATCAACCAATAAGAAACCAGCCTCCATGCACACCTACAATTAGCTACAACACACAATAATCCTAGCGGGAGACACAACTTGGGTCAGGGGAAGATAATAGACATGTAATCGCCACACGGCTACATCCCCCCACCAGCTCTATACCAACTGCGTCCTCGCAGGTACAACGCCTCGGGATTAGCTGAAAATGACATATATTATTCAAACACAAACCAAACACAAGTTCACCCAAGTGAAACAACAAATAAAATCAGAAACAATAACGGATGACACGCACAGTCACCCAACCCATTCATGCAAGACAAAATACAACAGGCAATCAATAATGATACTTTACACAGTCTCTTAGCTGATCACAATAGCTAACAAGCAAGCAAGGCATGGTTACGCCACATGTGTGACTGAAGAGTTTTCATGATTTTACGAGGGGTGGTTTAGCTTGTAAAGGGGCATGACAAATTGAGCACAGAATCCCACAATGTTATCTGGTCAGCGTCGTGAAGCTCTATGGGGGCTGGGGCTGTCGTAAGCCGATGCTCTTTCTCTGTGAGCTGCTGATGCAACAACGCTTCCAGGTCTTTACGAATGTGTCCTGCTGCTTTCCGCTCAATTGACACCTCTTCACACTTGAAAACTAACCGCTCTCTAAGTTGGCGTATTTCTAAGTCCTTCTGGAAGCGTTCATCCTGTAACTGTTGCTTGGCCTCCAGTTCCTTCTTCAGTCGGGTCTCTAATCTGTCAATGGAGGCCTCGTGCTTCGGCGTCAGCTGTTCCTGTGCAGTCACAACCTCCTCTGTCTGACTGCTCTGCTCGCGGTGCGGTTGCTTGATGGCTGTTGACTGCTGGTCCACACGTGGGTGACTCACTGGGCTGTCTCCATGACAACGGTTGTTGACTCCCATGACGCTTGGTAGGGCACCTGCTCTGTAGGTGCCCGTGGCGGTTGCAAAGCCAACAACGTGGCTTCGCGGACGGTTGCTGTTGACGAGAGGCAGCCGGCGGGCGTTGGTGCAGGGCAGCTCGAAGCTCTGCTGACTTGATGGCGAGTTCGCTGACTTGTAATTGCAGGCTGCGTACCTCAGTGCTGCTCTCTGTTGCTTGTTGTTGTTGCTTCGTCACCACCACCTTGAAATCTTCTCTCATCCACCTGATAGCTTCTACACGGACTGCCGCAAAAGTGACAGCCTCACGCTCTCTCACAAAGCGCATGAGGTCCCGTCTCATTGCAGGCAAAAACAGTCCGTGCATGAATCGATCACGAAGTGCAGCATCGGTAACTGTACCGGCAACACCACCATTCATCTTGTCCCGCAGAGCCTGCAACCTGTGGGCATATGAGAGAATGCCCTCCTCTTGACTCTGGGAGATGCTGTAGAACGACGCTAGTAGAGTGGAAATGCTGGCGTGGTCCCCAAACGTGTCCTGCAGGATGTTCAGGACTAAGTTGGCAGTGGCAGTCGCATGAGGGGGGTGCAGGTTGATTTCCTTCTTGGCAGGCCCAGCAAGTGACTGGATCAGCCATTCAGCAGCCTCGCCGCCCAGCGCCTCCAGGTTGAAGTGGGCAATGATGCGACGAGCCTCTGTGACGTAGTCGTCTAGCGGACAGCCATCTTTGCTGCTAGTGAATTATTACCATGAACATTGGAGCCTGTCTTGTTGACCACCTCCCGATAAAGATCACCAACCCACTGCGGCCACCCCTGAATATTCCTGGCAAGTTCCCCGAGATGCATTGCCATTGACCAATCACCGAAAGGTACTGACGTCATTTTATGAAAGGATTTCCCTACCCAGAATTCCGAACGTTTTGGGAGATTTTGAAGATTTCTTTTTTTTTTACGATGACGCCCTATGGTCGGTTTATAATATAAAGGAAAACAAGCATTTGAACCCGGGCGTCGACATATATACTAAGGGGGATAAAAACTTGTAAGATCATATATCTGTGCCCCTTTACAGTTCACCTTTTCTTATTGACCACCACGAACAATTCTAGTAAGTCCATCTATCTGGTTGGTTGTTATAAACAGGTTTGAATGTATTTATTCAAACATAACCTTAAAAGATACCTGCCTTCCCTGTGTGGACCTTCCTGTAAATTGCTATCCGTCTCGGCTTTTTCGTGGGCGACAAGCTGTGTGTGCATCCTTCTGCTTGAGTCTTGGTTTTGTTCTCAACTGATATTCGTTAAAAAATTTCAGTCAATTTGATTGAAAAATGAGAGTGTAACAGTGCCGCCTCAACTTTTACAAAAAGCCGGATATGACGTCATCAAAGGTATTTATCGAAAAAAAGAAAAAAACCGTCCGGGGATATCATTCAATTTCATAAAGATCGGTCCAGTAGTTTAGTCTGAATCGCTCTACACACACACGCACAGACAGAAAGACACACACACACACACACACACACACACACACACACACACACACACACACACACACACACACACACACACACACACACACACACACACATACACCACGACCCTCGTCTCGATTCCCCCTCTATGTTAAAACATTTAGTCAAAACTTGACTAAATGTAAAAAGAGGCAGAGTTCTTAAAAATACAGACCAGGCAGAAGGACTGGGTGGCCGAGTGGTAACGCACTTGCGCTCGGAAGCGAGAGGTTGCGTGTTCAGGCCTGGGTCAGGCCGCAATTTTCTCCCCCCTTTCCTAACCTAGGTGGTGGGTTCAAGTGCTAGTCTTTCGGATGAGACGAAAAACCGAGGTCCCTTCGTGTACACTACATTGGGGTGTGCACGTTAAAGATCCCACGATTGACAAAAGGGTCTTTCCTGGCAAAATTGTATAGGCATAGATAAAAATGTCCATCAAATACCCGTGGGACTTGGAATAAAGTAAAAAAATTCCATCTCACACGGCATTAAGTCTCAGGAAACATAAATACACGCATGCAGGAAAAAAAATAAAAAATATGGGTAGCGCCGTATACTGTATGGCAGCTCGCTTTCCCCAGGGAGAAAGCAGCCCGAATTTCCATGAGGGTAACCTCACTGGACTGTAAATCTTATCCAATCCAATCCAATCCGATAGATCTGGAGACCTACAAACAGAAATGCCACGTTCTCTGTCAGTCTATCTTTGTCCAGTAAGTACTACTAGTAATGAGGATGGTTTTCCTGTTTACCACGAAAGGGCGCTCCCCTGCATGACCGAGTTGATTGCACTGAATGCGGCGCATGTCATTGAGAGCACTATTGTAGCACGATTCATTACGTGTGCAGAAAAAATAGAAACTCGGAAGTTCAAATAATAAATGGAATAACACTGTTTACGTCGGTAAGAACATGAGTACCTCCACGCGGCCTCTCTCTGTGTTATCGTATTTGATTACATAAGCAGCGTATAAGTAATGATTATTATCGTTTGTCTTGTATTTTATATTTTGACGAATTACTGCCTTCCATCAAAAAAATGTTACATTTACTTGAATTTACATGTTGCATGTCTTAGACTTGATGTTCTCTTCCTATGCGCTTTCGTCCTAGTCTCTCCATGTGGTTGTTAGTACTTTCTTCCCCCTCCCCCTCCCTTTTCTTTTTATCTTCTGTAGATTCTTTTGTTCCTATTTAGTTCCCCATCCCCATTCAGTTTCAATTTGTTCTTCTGGTTTATTGTTGTTATGTCCACCATTACGAAAATATGTGTAATTTAGTATTGTTCTGGTCACGTGATATAAGCATTTGCTTGAGTGCGTGTCCCAGCTGTGCGTTTTGAACTGTTCATGCGAAGAAATTCTGACTAAAAGTTTTTTAAAACCAAGATGATTACATGCACTGACTGTGTTTTGCGCCTGTGTAAACAGCATAGCTGTATAGCGCGTTGTAGGGACCAAGCGAGAGTCAACACAAAGAGAGTCAGAATTATTGTTGATGAATTCATCTTACAGATTGACAATAGTGTCAAGAAATAAATTAATTCATCAAATAATTTCTATTCTTTTACAAGGAGTACCGGGAAGGCTGTTGGTTTTGATCGCTGTTGGTTTTTGGTATATGCCGCGTGGGGGAGGGGGAGGGGTAGTCTGATCAAAGCTCTTTGCTCTGATCAAGTATAAAAGCCTGCCTGGGCAGATATGAGCCAGCATATCACCAATTTCATGTCCCTAATAGGACAACTTTCTGTGAGGACGTAAACGTTCCCCTAGTTCCGCATGAGCCGAACTATTTTCACAATAAGGACCGCGTGGGCGGCCTTTCTGCAATATTTTATGTAACACGGTGACCTTTCGTGCGCGTTGACCGGCGGCTTTGTGGTCAGCTAGAGGTCAGCTTGGCGTGCCATCGGTTACCCCTTGCCCTGGACGTTTTACCTTTCTGTTCGCGTGACTGGCTGGGGTGGTCGGGTCAGGTCAATAATGGAAGTGATGTAATGAATAGCGTTGAGCGGTGAGCCTGAGCGTTTGAAACTGACGCACCTTTTACAGGGGCTTACATCCATGAGAGGTGGTATAGGACACATGTCCTGAACAATGCAAAAGTGATAGGACATTTGTCCTGAACAAAAATAAATCAATATGACATTTTTTTTTTTAGTTATGTTGCTTTTTTTATGTTGCTTCGCAAAACATCGATAAAATAGCAAATCAAACTATTGTAAATTGGAAAGTACTGACAATGTCCGGATCAAATGAAAGCATAATCGGACAATGACGACTTTGTGACAAAAACAATAGGACATATGTCCTCTTGCATGAAAAATGTTTTGGACATTTGGAAAAAATATCCGTGTATGTTGGATGTCCGACGTGGATGTGAGCCCCTGCCTTTACTATGATTCGCGTGAAAAGGGTCATATACACCAACACATATCTGCTAAGAAGAAGAACAAGAGGAACAATAACAATAATTTATTCCGCCATAATTATTGCATAACAGCCATTGGTATTTGTCCAGGATGTTCCATGGGGAAAGAGCATTTATCCTATGACCTGCCTCTTTGTCTCTGTTAGCTGAGGAGGTGATTATTCTGAATTATCCATCGCGACCATATGGATTACCCATCACAACCGAGTTTCGATCTCAACCGTCATTGGTCATTGTCTTTGATTTCAGAGTACAATTGAATAATTTATAGAGGTCATCTGCATATTCAGAGTTTACAGATGGACTACTTTTTTCAACATACGACTGAAATATTTTATGGTGTCAAAGTCAATATCACGTATAGGTACAGGCCTACATGTGTCAATATTGAGAAAATAAAGAATACTTCATACGATACGCACATTCTGCATGGATTTAAAGAGCGGAGTCGAGATATTTCGCTGGCTGAAGCGACTGCATGGTCAAAGGCATGTTCAACGAGTATCGCGAGTGGGATCAAGGGACGATACTCCCTAATTTTTACACAGACAGCCATCTACACAGAACCGTGAGAGAGAGAGAGAGAGAGAGAGAGAGAGAGAGCGCAATCAAAACACAACCCAGTCACCTGGTAGTTCGAAAACTCAATCTGAAACTGACATCGATTGTCGAAGGCATGCCTGCGGTGCATAACTCTGGAAAAGTTGTCGTAGCTGGGAACCCGTTGAGATCCATTCCAACGCCAAAAAAATTATCAGAAGAGTCACCATGAAGTCAAATCAAACGTTAGGTTTTCTCATTTGGTTATTTGCTTTGGCTTTAAGTGTATTGCATCGATTGATAGCTGAATCTGCTTGCAACCGTGCTGTTCAAGACTGTTCGAACTGTCGTCTGCTAGACGGGCTTGTGTGAATCCGAGTCGAGTAAACTGCGGGGTTCAGCGACAAATGAGGGAGTGACATCAAAATGAAAAGAAGAAGACGAAAAGAAGTTGGAGATACAGTTAAGATATATATGGGGAAGAGAAGAGGATGTGAGGTGTTAGATGTAGCCAACCTTAGGTGTTCAAACTCAAGACCGGGACAAAGTAGAAAGCGATGTACCGCGACCGACTCTCAGTGCCGACATACAACTTCCAAGCTTTATTGCTTAACGTCTACAACAGGCGAAGTATTGAAGCTTTGGCTCACCTAAACCCGACGACTGAATATGTAAGTGATCCACGTGTGAAAACCGAAACAGAACAGCGCGATGACAGCCAACATTTCTATCCCCGACTGACAAAAAGTAACACTGCATGCGAACTGACTTGGGTCAACGATCAAACCAGCACGGCCCGAACTGAATTTGTTGCGCTGCCATTATCGTGCGCAATTCTGGTAAAAATATAAACCCGGTATGCCGAATTGAGTATAACGAAAGCCAATGTCAAATATACACAGGGACATTTTAAAATGACTTTCAAAATGTAAAAGCAGATAGCAGACCTTTTTATAAGTAATATGAATGACTGAATGTCCACATACAAGTCGAATGACGCCGTCCATTATGCTGACAAATGGGAACTAGCTTTGCGCATGAATTCATTGACATGAATTTCGACTGCGGAGTCTTTTGGCAAGCTGAAAACAGGCACGGGCAGGTTTTTGTGAAAAAAGTAAGTGTTTTTAATGAAAACGTCGGAGTAATAGGATAAATAGCTTACACACCTCGTCCTGAATATCTTGCATATTTTCCCTCGGGTCGATTTTCAGGTATTACCTCGCCAAAGACTCGGTAATACCTGAAAATCGACCCTCGGGAAAATATGCAAGATAATCAGAACTCGGAGTGTGTAACCTATATTTAATTCCTCTCAAATACACACGGAGAATTCCTTTCCAACGAAATAATTTTTCTCTCCGTATCATCCTGTGAATTACCATATTTATGTTATTTAACTTTGTTGATTCTCACGGTATCCGTGTGTGTGTGTGTGTGTGTGTGTGTGTGTGTTTAGGCACTGAATTAATAATGAAAGATCGATTGACACATGTGGCAATAACGAAATTTGTACAGCACTGAAATAAGCCCCGCTCTGCAATGACGGAAACCAGTCAGGCAGCAGATGTTTGGTATGTGTCCGAGCAGAAGGATGCTGTAACCCCATTTAGTAAAACATAAAGATGGACGGAACCGACTACTGGTGATTGACTAGGTGGTCAAAATCGGGATGAAGAATGAGTGACCAGGGCGATCTCGTGACCACCCGCAAACACAGGTGCGGTCAATGAGGGCCCGTTATCAAATTTGAGTTTGCCCAGCGGCGTTTACATTAAAACTAGAATCGATGCTGCCCAGCGGTCACTCCGGGTATTGGTCAGCTGGGCAATGTGACCCTGAGATGCTGTAGGAGACAGACTTTGAGGTCTTGGCGAATTTCTCGCCATATTCTCGGAAGCTGCTGGACGGTAAAAAAAAAGAAGCAAAAGAAGTTAAAATACAAAGTCAAACACTACGTGATGAGCAAGACCCATCCAGACTCGCTGTCGACATATTATACATAGAGAATATACTACATGCAATGGCTTGCTGTGTCTTACCAGGTTTACATGAGTTCCGTTTTTAAATATTGAAAGGCGAGCGATCGCGCGAAAGCGGAGTTGACAGAAAAGAGGAGTTGACCGAAAACCGCAAAACCCTGGATAGTGACTCTCGATTTGCTTTACAGGGTTTCAATCCATACAACAGCGATTTTTTTCTTGGTCTATAGTAAATCCAGATAATGGAAATTGCTGTGTGTAGAACATTAATGCGTCAACACAAAGAGTCTTAATTAGGTACCACAGAAAAGCAGGTTATGTCATCACCAAACCGTTATAAAGGTATGCGTTTGCCGTAGACCATAATTCGGTGTATATTCACGATCAGACAATCGAAGCAAATGAAATATCAGCGCAAAGATGGTACAACTATGGTAACATGAATTCCCCCTGTCTGGTCACCACGTTTTACATGACACCACTTGGAAGACTGACCATTTACGTGTGTACAGGACTTCAGTCAAGAACACACTAAAAACTGAACATCTATTTTGTAATATCATTCATTTTCCAAAATAACATTTTATAACGAATTTTCAACAAAAGACCACCAAGCTATTGATATCGAACGCATTGGGAAAATCGGCCTCAAGAACCAGTCCAGGTATAGTGCGCTGTTGTTGTTTTTCCAGTGTACAATAATTTTTAACATATCATTTAACAAACGAATATTTTCTCCAATGAATTGCAGCTTCAGAAAATCTGTTTGGCCTTCACTGACTGAGTAAGCTCAAACTCGACAAATCTGATTTAGTTCGTGCAGCAATACAGAACGTATTGGACGCGATCGTACAAATTATCCAACACTGTATTCGCTTTGGGTTCAAGTTCTCTTTAGTTTTCTTTATCTTTTTATAAATTTACTAATTTTGATTTCTTTTCCTAGTCACATACACCGACCAATTCATAGTAGAGAATACAATTTAATTCAGAGAAATTGACCGAAAACCGCAAAACCCTGGATATTGATTGCCTCCTTTAGTAACTATAATTATAGTCGCAGGGTACCATCGAGGGCGCGCAGCGTTCCTCCTCTGTGTTTTGGCGTCCATCGTCAGTCAGCGCAGAGCTATTTCACTGAATAAAATTATTGATCCACCGTGGCCTTGAGACACAACTGCACCCAGCAAGGGGGTCCTCGCAGCCACTGTGTGTACGAGGAAGCAGACGACAGAACTTGCCTCGCTTGTGCGGAGTCGTCTGCTTCATGTTTCTCACAAAAACACCCCCCAGCCACGCTCTGTTGACCCCACATTATAGGCATAGGATAAATACATCATTGCGCTTTTCAACTGACTCGCTCTTTTTACCATAAGCGCGTTAGCCTCTTTAGCTTTGACAGAAAACAGCCATCTTGCGCCTCCTGTTTTTCATACAACAGCCACCGCTTTATATCGCCGCGCCGTTCAGTTGGAAGCGAAGGTCGCACGGTAAGGTCAAGGCTAGCCAGATTTGGAAAGGCCGCGCCGCCATAGCTGTGCTTTCGCAGGCTCAATATACATGAGTGAATCCCAAGCTTGTGTCGTTCTGTTTCTGTTGATTATATGTCAGGAAAGGCCTACAACGTGTGTCGGAGGAGGAGAGACTTGCAGGTATGTCTCCGATAGATCTGATGTGTTTGTCGTGCAGGGCGATTCAGCTTTCGCAGAGCGTGTAGCGATCTATAGGTTTTGTTATGGTTTGGAGCATGGAATGTGTTACCGCCCTCGCCGAGCGCTCGGAGTTTTGGTGGTTTTGGAAAACCTTGAGCGCGTTGTTGCCACTCGGCCAGGCGTCGCTAAGGGGATATTCCGCGAAAGTAGTCGCAATTATCATGTCTTCATATACCTGAAACATGTCGGAATTTACACGTACACATCGGAGCGGTCGCCTCATCTGATACTGAGAGCCCGTACTACTTTTAAACATGTGTAACATCAGGACAGGTGTGTTCTACGAGCACGAGCTTTCCCATGCAAACCGCACAGGCATGTTCGCGTTCGTAAAGCTAGCATACGCTCTATTCTGGGCTGCGCTCGAAGAAGGAGAGCAGACGGCTGTATGCCAAAATGCGTCACCTAAAAATACCCCTAAGTTATCTCGGCCGAACGAGTGCTCATGTATATATAATATTTAATGATGTAATTATAGTTGGACATAAAATGTTTGTTTAGACGCTTTTTACATACATTTGCATGCGCACCTAAAGGTTTATTTATATTTTCCCCTCGGTCAGTGGATCAGATTATGGCAAAAGCTGACAGCAATCTGATACAGCATGGAGTATACTGTTCACAATCAATGCTACGAACCGTGTTCTATGCATGGGCGTTATGGTATGTGTGTTGTGTGTAAGCGAGTGATCAAGTGACCTTGCTAAGTC
The DNA here is from genome assembly GCF_037325665.1 of Littorina saxatilis. Classification (NCBI taxonomy): domain Eukaryota; kingdom Metazoa; phylum Mollusca; class Gastropoda; order Littorinimorpha; family Littorinidae; genus Littorina; species Littorina saxatilis. Next base: position 18,034,826 of record NC_090256.1, on the reverse strand, counting down.
AGTATGTACCTTGTGTTGCACAGCAGCGCGGTGTGTAGCCTATGTGTGTGGTGTAACGGCCCGGTGTGACGTTTTCATCTTTCGCCGTGTTGATATTTCGCTTCTCAGCCTCGTTGATCTAGTATAAACTCTACACTGAACAAAAAAACACCCTTCGATAGTACTGATGAGCGATCTTGTGTACCTTACATTCATGGGGCCAAATTTGTCCAACCAATTTGTTTTATTTAATTTAGAAATTTGATTCATCCTAAAATGTTTTCCTTCTTACTCAAGGGACGTAACCACTCAGTACACGTTTTTGAAGAATTCGATTTTGGGGGTGAAATCTATTAAATTTTACCACCAATTGTCTTCACATGCAAGAAACTGACATGCTTTTCGTCCATGAATAATTTCACTTCTTAATTTTACCAGGAAACAACATTTCAGTCTTGAGTATATGTCGAGGGGGAAATATGTACACAGGCGAAAGATGAAATCGTGACACCGGCGCTGTACGCGTTATCCAGTTATGCTCTGCACACAGACGCGGGGTCGGGTCAAGCGATAGAAGAAGGCTACATGCATGTTTAGCTGATTCACTTTGCTATCACGCGACTCGTCTCTATGTATAGTGTGTCAGTGTTGTTACTGATAGAAGAAGGCTACTTGCATGTTTAGCTGATTCACTTTGCTATCACGCGACTCGTCTCTATGTATAGTGTGTCAGTGTTGTTACTGATATCGAATCTACAAAAGATTTGTCAAGTACTTGCGAACGTCTTTCGCTCGCTGTTTATTTGAAGGTCGCTCCCAGAACACGATTGACAAAACAAGTCTGTTGTAATCGGTTTTTTACTAGTTTTAGAAACATAATTTGAAATTGCTATCCGCTAGTGACATGTAACATAGCTCTATATATTTTCATGTAAAATTCCTGTGAATGTAGGCCCTATTATATTTTGAAGGTTCACTGAATGCAACATGTTAAATGTAAAATAGGGAACTTTTATAACTTATAGTGTAACATTTATTGCAAGGAATTACAACACTAAAAAATTGCATGTCTGAAGAAAAGAATTCTGACAAAAATTATGTATAATTACTGCAGTTTATTGTTTAAACAAGAACAGATTTGAACATGCAAGCAGTAAAAGTTTGCTAAGATTTAGGTAAAAAACAAAGACGGGTTCAGAATAATGTATAGATAGTAATGCGAGGGCTGTCATGTCATTGGAAATCAGAACTATCATGTCCCCCTAAATTCGTAATAAACGAAAAACTGACAGGTTTAAAATCATTATTATTATTCAAAAGTAGGCTATAAAATGCAAATGTTAGTGTCATTGTCGTCTGACATAAACAGGCATTATTATTTGAAGCTAGCAAACTCATTTATTAGTCTACTACTACTACCACCACTACTACTACTACTACTTCTACTAGGGATTGTTTGTCAAGTGTACGTGTCTGCATTGTTGCTTTGAGAAGGGCAGGTTGGTGTAGAGCTGGGTGGGGATTGGAGTGGGTGGGCCCGGGTACTTTTATGAAGAAGACTGGGTGGGCCAGGGTACTTTTATGAAGAAGACTGGGTGGGCCAGGGTACTTTTATGAAGAAGACTGGGTGGGCCAGGGTACTTTATGAAGAAGACCAAGGGTGGCAATGTAGGACAAGTCATGGTGCACCACTGGCAGAGCATGGCAACTTAACGCGCGGGGTGGGTCACGTAAAGGTACAAATAATCACTCGACTCAAAGTCCCAAAGGTGCATTCAAAGTATGCTTGCATGCGTTTTATGTGACAGCGTTTAGGAAAAAGGAACCGCACACTTTCGTGTTATACGCTGAAACCTTCCCACAGCAGAAATCTGACTGATATGATTTGTTTTTTAACTCTGCAGGGAAAACTCTGTTTAGTAAGGCCAAATGGTTTTGAGACAATGCCAAAAGGTGACGTTTTCATGTCAGTATGTCCCAAATGACATCACCAGTACATTTTTCATTCTATCTAATCTGTTTTCGTTCTATTTTTTCTAATAACATGCGTTAACAATTGATTGCCAACTGGAATGGAAGAGCACAAAAAGTGTAACTTGATATGTAGTTTCTCTAGAGGGAAAAACATCTTCCACTTTCATGTCAGTGTGTCCCATGCAACATACATTTGCCAAACAGCTATGTGCAAGTAGATTATTTGTTAGTGGTATAGAAAATACTGATCAACAATTAAAGTCAGTTTTCACATTCATTTTCTACCTATTTCTTATTTGTTTATTCTGTTGGCAATGGTGAAATGTCAGCAATCGTGTGTCATTCGGGACAGTAGACATGACACCTGACCTTTTGTCACAGTCTCTTTTGCGAATTTGAAACGAAACTGAACAACCACAGCAACGTACCCAAGAAAAAAAAATCGAACAGTTTGTTTTGCTTTCAACTCTGTTTCGTTTCCCGACGCATAGTTTCTGTAAATCAATCTCGTACCGTTTGCGTTCAGTTTCCAGTTAGGCCCTTGTGCATAAATCAAAAGATTGAAATTTTAGAAGTAAGATAAAACCTATTGTACATGCAAATCATATTTTGCTCTGGTATAATACATCAATATTTGTGTGTGTGTGTGTATGAGAGAGAGAGAGAGAGAGAGAGAGAGAGAGAGAGAGAGAGAGAGAGAGAGAGAGAGAGAGAGAGAGAGAGAGAGAGAGAGAGAGAGAGAGAGAGCGAGAGAGAGAGAGAGAGAGAGAGAGAGAGAGAGAGAGAGAGAGAGAGAGAGAGAGAGAGAGAGAGAGAGAGAATCGTCAGGATATGGGGCCCGTGTAGCTCAGGTGGTAGAGCACTGAACCTGTGATCCGTAGGATAGACGCCTGCTCAGGTTCGAATCCGGGCCGGGACAGACACGGGTCAACTTTATGTGCAGACTCAGAAACGGTATCCATGTCCCACCCCCGCGTCACCACAGTGGCACATAAAAGACCTCGGCCATTCTGCCATAAGTGCAGATGGCTCATACCACCTTAACACGCATACACTTGTGCATTTCATCTAAAGTCGGGTTAAAACCCGGGAACATACCCCGCCCGAATGGCTTTGCCGTAAGGGCGTAAAACTTGAATTTCTCTCTAGTCCGACTATCATAGCGAGGGATGCGTATGCATTCCTATGTATCAGTATACATGTTAACCACACATTACCTTTGAGTTTGAGTAAAAAAGATATATCAATCCAGCGTTTATAAACTGTTTGTGTGTTTGGCAGTTTTAGTTTTTGCTCTTACGTCTTTTTTGTATGATTTCTGTGTGTGTGTCTGTGTGTGTGGGTGTATCCGTGCGTGCATGCGTGCGTGCGTGCGTGCGCGTGTGTATGTGTGTGTGTGTGTGTGTGTGTGTGTGTGTGTGTGTGTGTGTGCGTTTGTGCGTGCGTGCGTGTGATTATTCATTTAATATAGATACCTTTGTTTTTTTAGACAATTTCTGGCACATTTAACCGTAAGACCATGGGACGTTTACATTTGGTGTGTTGTTAATTAGACACACCATCAATGATAAACTCAATTTCTCAGTGACTATGCTAATCTATCAATGTGAATAGGAGAACGTTTTGCTCGTCTATGTTATAGTCCCGATGGCATTCATCGGCTGATTTTTTTATGGACTCATAATTTCAGTGCTATCTTAGTATCTAGCAGTTATCATTAACGCTAGCAGAGGGAACCCGTGCGAATCTAGGCACACACATCGTTAATGTTGCAAACGGGTGCGAGTTTCACTGCTTTCAGAGGCGAAACAGTAACACAAAGCGAAATGAACAACGGAATCCTTGAAACAAAAGTGGGACTTTTAACTTGAACAAACTTTCAGTTGAAAAGCAAAGCGCTGGGAGCTGATGGGGCTTGGTTGATGCATACGTACTAACACAAGAAAGGGACTAGGACACATAACGATGCTTGCTCCCCGATGAATGATGAATGACAGAATAAATGAACATCGGAAAAATAAATAAATACACAATTATAAACAAAATGTAGGAAAACTAAGATGTGGTGACATATATGTTTACTCTGTCACGACACTTTTCTGTTTGTTTTACAGCAGTGTGGCAAGGACATGTAGCGAAACCACGCAACAACAACAACAACTCCAACAACCCTGACCTACACCTTCTCAGCACTAGTACTACCACCACCACAACAACATCTACAACAACAAAAAAGCGGACAGCTGTGTTGACCACACTCATGCCTCTTGATGCCTTCGCCTGACACTGTCATGATTATTGGCACCCGCACGTGCATCACTGGACTGGAACATGTGAAACCTACCCACCGTGGATGTTGTAATCGTCATGCATGGCCAGCAGTCTTTGTCGTCTTTCGGCCGTAACGGCACCAGCCCTGCCATGGGAAAAGGTAAGTCGATGATGGATGAAACATCGTTGTCGTTGTCGTTGTTTTGGTTGTTGTTGTGGTGGTGGTTTTTGTTGTTGTCTTTGTCGTCGTTGCTGTTGTTGTTGTTGTTGTTGTTGTTGTTGTTGTGCTTAGTGCTGTGCTATTCACCACTTCCATCGGCGGACTGTTATTGTTGTTATCTCTGCCGTTGTTTGCCTCATTGGTTTGGTTGTTGTCGTTGTCTTGTCCTGTTTTCAGTGCCGTCATGTTCACAACTGTCGTCGGTGGGCTGTTGTTGTTGTTGTTGTTTTTGTTGTTTTTGTTGTTGTTTCATCTTCTTCTTTTTCATTTTCTTTTTCTTGTTGTTTTGTTCAGTGTCGCGATCTTTATTGCTATTATTGCTACAGCTTTCTTTCCTTTTCAGTCTCCTTTTTGATACAATCATTATTTATAGAACATTGTTAGTACTGTTCCTGTCATTGTCATTGTCTTTTTAATCATCATCATCATCATCATCATCATCATCATCATCATCATCATCATCATCATCATCATAATCAGCATCATCATCATCAGCATCATCAGCATAACATAAAAGGATCAACATTAACGAGGACATAAGTAAAGAACATCGCATTAAAACAACGATTTCGTTTGATGTCAAACGTTTTCATGACGTCATGCAAGAACATTATCTTCTGCGTCACGCAATAACAGTGTTAATGAAATACAGCATTCATCTATTATTATCCATAACGTAATACTATAAATCTGAGGAGGAATATGAGACAGACAGACAGACAGACAGAAAGAAAAAGAGGGGAAACAAGCGAGAGAGACAGGCAGACAGACAGAGGCAGATGGTCGGACAAAATCAAGCAAACACAGATGGACTAGAACATACTAATAGAACTAGAGCGGATAAGAGAAGCATGACGATTTTGTGTGTGCACTCTTACCAAGTGACAAAGTAGGCAGGGTGCCAGCAGAAAGTCATACAGGATCTTTCTGCCGGCATAATTAGTCGACTATTGATTGATTTTACCATGAGGAGCTCTTCTCTCCGCGCGCTGTCCGTCTTATCTGGAAGTGATGTGACCGTAATGTCCTTCTCGCTGCTTGTCACCTTCATACGCGTGTGTGAGAGAGAGAGAGAGAGAGAGAGAGAGAGAGAGAGAGAGAGAGAGAGAGAGAGAGAGAGAGAGAGAGAGAGAGAGAGAGAGAGGGAGAGAGAGAGAGAGAGAGAGGGAGAGAGAGAGAGAGAGAGGGAGAGAGTGAGAGTGAGAGAGTGAGAGAGAGAGAGAGAGAGAGAGAGAGAGAGAGAGAGAGAGAGAGAGAGAGAGAGAGAGTTTTCTCTCTCTTTCCTTCGTCTCTCTTTTTTCATTCAATTTTTTTTTTACGGTCTCTGTTTCTTTTTACATTTAGTCAAGTTTTACTCAATGTTTTAACGTTGACCGGGAATCGAGATGAGGGTCTGGTGTATGTATGTGTGTGTGTGTGTGTGTGTGTGTGTGTGTGTGTGTGTGTGTGTGTGTGTGTGTGTGTGTGTGTGTGTGTGTGTGTGTGTGTGTGTGTGTGTACAGCGACTCAGAGCAAAGTACTGGTCCGATCTTCATGAAATTTTACATGAGAGTTCCTGGGTATGATATCCCCACACGTTGTTTTCATTTGTTTGATAACATGTCTTTGATGACGTAATTTCCGGCTTTTTGTGAAAGTTGAGGCGGCACTGTCACGCTCTCATTTTTTTTAACCAACTTGATTGATTGATATTTTGGTTAAGTAATCTTTGACGAAGCCTGGACTTTGGTATTGCATTTCAACTTGGAGGCTTAAACACTAATTAATGAGTTTGCTCATTAAAGTTGTCATTAAAATCGATTTTCGCAAACAGACTTAAGATTGATTGCATCGTATTCTTCATCAAATTCTGAATCTAAAAATATATACATATGTCATGTTAACTCCTAAAATGTGATCACAATTAACGAAAATAGATTAATTAGTACTACAATTTAAAATTAAGAAGTCTATCCAAAAATAATGTAATCTCATTCTTTATCATTTCCTGATTCCAATAACATACAGATATGATACTTATGTTGTATTCAAAACAAGCTCAGAAAATTAAAATATACAGAAAAGCGCGCTTTCCTGCTAAGCGCAATACGCTACCACGCTATTCTGGCTTGTCAATGTCACTGCGTTTTGCACGTGGACACTCAGCGGTTTCCTTCTCGCGGGGATTGACGAAGCTGTATTGTCTTTGTGTAAAAATGCAGTGCGCTCAGTTTTATTCCGTGACTAAATGTAGTAATTTCGTAGCTTGACCAAATGTAGTAATTTCGCCTTACGCGACTTGTTTTCTTTTTTTCCTTTTTTCTTTTTTCTGCCCTTCCTTCTTTTCAGTCGCTACAGTAATGCTTTCTACATATGGACACATATGTATGGGGAGATTTATATAGCGCTTGACGTTCTCTAAGCGCTTTACATATCAATTTCTGCCGTGTGAGATGGATTTTTTTACTCAATATATCACGCATTCACATCGGCCAGTAAATCTCAAGCCATTTAAGGCGAATATTTACTTTTCACGGCCTATTATTCCAAGTCACACGGGTATTTGGTGGACATTTGTATCTATGCCTATACAATTTTGCCAGGAAAGATCCTTTTGTCAATCGTGGGATCTTTAACGTGCACACCCCAATGTAGTGTACACGAAGAGACCTCGGTTTTTCGTCTCATCCGAAAGACTAGCACTTGAACCCACCACCTAGGTTAGGAAAGGGGGGAGAAAATTGCTAACGCCCTGACCCAGGGTCGTACTCGCAACCTCTCGCTTCCGAGGCAAGTGCGTTTACCACTCGGCCACCCAGTCCTTGTGTCTAACTCATCTGAAGCTTGGATATATCCTACAAGATGACATTGTCCCCGTTGTGCACACTGGTTGTAATTTCGTTATTATATATGGAGGCAGGCTTACATGGTGCACTTTATTATCAGATGTGCGTGTGAAAACAGAACGGAACATTTTTATATGTGACAGACGGACGTACAATGTACACATATTGCTTGTTTCTTCGTTCGATTGTCGCGTACAGGTGTACCTAAAACGGGACCTCCAACATGTTTATGCAATGGTTTGGGGACAAACGCATTGATCTGTAAAATACAAAACATGTGTGACCTGAAAGACGACATTGTCCTAGTTTTGCACACTCTGGTCCAGGTGTTTTTATTCGAGTAGAGAACATCTTGATGCAGATAATCATGAATATATATGAACGGTTCATTAGGCCCAAAAAAAAAGGTCTGTTTACGGTAACATAGGCCAAAAAAATAGGGTCGGTAGGTCGGGATTTTTTTTTTCTCCCAAAAACCATATTTTTAGTTGTTTTTGTTTTTTTCCCAAATGCCAAAAAAAGGTCTAGGGTCGCGCGAATAAAATAGGGTCGGTCGGGTTACCGTAAACAGACTATTTTTTTGTTGGCCTTATCTATATTGACAATGTTACAAGGCAAACATTATTGTCATCTTCGTTCCTTAAGTCGGTGTGTTTGTGACCGCATAACAGGCCACTAAATATATCACGGGCGGACAGAAAAAAAGAAGTTTTTCCCCAGTCGTTATCTCGTGCACTTTAAAACGTGATCTCAAACACGTTTATGCAGAATGTTAGGCACAAACACATTGATCAGTATCGATGAAGTCCCAAGATTGTGTGTTCTGGAAGACAACGTTGTCCCAGTTTTCAACGCTGTATGCAGTCTGGGCGGAAAAGTGCTGTTTTGACAAAAGAAAAACAACACTTGCTGGAGATGATCATGAATACATGATAGCGTCGTTGTTTATGTTATCAGGTATTCAATGCAAATATTATTTTCAGCTTCCTTGGTTTGCTTGTTTGCGCGTAAGCATAACGTACACATCAGCCCTGAAAGTCCAAACAAATGGTGCACACGCCTTTGGCTAGTGCTTCTCAAAATGTACTAACCAGAGAGCAAATTGTACTCGCCAAACCAACCATTTGTTTCAGCAACTTTACTCGCATTTGGCTAAATACTCGTGGCCTCGAATGTGTTTCTGCAATAGTTTCGGAACAACGATCGATCAGTATCGATATATAACTTTAGAACATGTGTGTCATCAAAGGCAACAATGTCCCAGTTTTGCACACTGCATGTAGTCCGGGCAGCAAACATACTTTTATTCCAGTAAAAGAAAAACAAATGAAAGAAGATCCTCATTCAAGGCAGATTCTTTATTCATGTTAACAGTTTTACATCATGGGAACACGATATATTTTCAGCTTCTTGAGGTTACGTTTTGTGTGATAGGAAAACGGATCAGTATAGGCTGTGACGGACGGACGGACGGACGGACGGACGGACAGAAAGACAGACAAAAATAAGGATACCCTTTTCCCCCCCCCCCCTCCCCCCCCCCCCCCCGGACGGACGGACGGACGGACGGACGGACGGACGGACGGACGGACGGACGGACGGACGGACGGACGGACAGAAAGACAGACAAAAATAAGAATACCCTTTCCCCCCTCCCCCCCTCCCCCCTTGTTGACTCGTGTGCTTAAAACGTAACCTCGGACCTGTTGACGTAATCGTGTTTGGACAAACATCGTGATCGATCAGTATCGACTGGGGCTGTTGATGACGGCGAGTGTTGCCTGTGAGTGGGTTGTGCACCGTCTTAGCATCGTCTTGCTGTGATTCAAGGCGGAAGGTCCGGGATTTGTTTTGGAGAAGGTTTCCTTAGAGCGTTAGAAAGACGAGAGGATCTACGTTAAAGACACTTGCTGTTGTTTTTCTTTGTGGCGGTGGTGGTAAATTTGATGTTGTTTTTGTCTTGTGGTTGTTGTTTTTGTCTGTGTTGTTATTGTTGTTGTTGTTTCTGTTGTGTGTGTGTGTGTGTGTGTGTGTGTGTGTGTGTGTGTGTGTGTGTGTGTGTGTGTGTGTGTGTGTGTGTGCGTGCGTGTGTGATTAGGGGGGATGAGGGGTAGACATTGTTTGCCTTTTTGGTGGTTGTGATAATTATCAAAAGGCATGCCAAGGCTTCGCTTTCCTTGCACGCAACTTCAAAGTACCGTCATATGGACGAGCGTTTAGTGTGTGTGTGTGTGTGTGTGTGTGTGTGTGTGTGTGTGTGTGTGTGTGTGTGTTTGTGTGTTTGTGTGTGCGTTCGTTCTTGCGTGTGTCCGGGCGTGTGCGTGTGTGTGTAGATCTATACGTGAAAGCAGGATATGGGGTAAGAGGATATCTATAGGTCTTCGCTGGATACTGGCAGAAGCTCATGGTCTTCCTTGATTTAATGATACCGGATAATACTATCGATTCCCCGTCAGAAAAGAAACAGCTGCGACAGGAAATCGTGCCCTGCCACGCTATTGAGCAACCAAAGATATAATGATATTTTTTCAGATATAATCCTGCTTGCCTCTAAAGACTGTTGACAAACCCGCTCTATTTAGACCCGCGAACTCCCCCGCTTCTTCAGCCCGCACTATCCCCCCCCCCCCCCCCCCCCATGCCCCCACCCCTTGATAAAAATGGGCAAAGCACACTGCATTGATTGGTTTCTAATGGAGTTGTTGTTGAAACCCGTAGATGCGAAGAGTTGAACCCAGGACAGTATTTTATTAATATTAATACCCTCTGCAACGAAGCCTCTCGATTTCTATTCACTTCAGCTGAAATAGAGCTGTACTTTTTTGAATGGGCCAAAGAAGAGAGAGAGAGAGAAAGAGAGAGAGAGAGAGAGAGAGAGAGAGAGAGAGAGAGAGAGAGAGAAAGATATATATATAAAGAGAGTGGGACTGAGAGAGAGAGAGAGAGAGAGAGAGAGAGAGAGAGAGACAGAGACAGAGACAGAGACAGAGACAATGACAATGACAATTCTTTATTTTACGAGGGTAACAGAATACGCATTGGTATACTTTTTTTGCATCTGGCCCTCGCCCTAAAGAGGGACTAAATCTACTATAATAAAGAGAGAGAGAGAGAGAGAGAGAGAGAGAGAGAGAGAGAGAGAGAGAGAGAGAGAGAGAGAGAGAGAGAGAGAGAGAGAGAGAGAGAGAGAGAGAGAGGGGGAGGGAGAGAGAAATAGAGAGACTTGGAGAGAAAGTAGGAGAGACATAGAAATAGAGAGCCAGAGACAGAGAAACAGAGATCTGTACATATATATATATATATCCCATGACCTCCCTTCTTTGTCTCTGTTACTTCAGTATGGGTATATATGTTGTATTTTTATAGCTCAATAAATACATCATGGACTCCAAAAAATATATGATAGTGCAGATTCCGATTTGGGCAAAGGACTACTTTCCTCCCGACCTTTGACCTCGCGCCGAACAATGTGACACATTTGTATGAAGTTCTAAAATCGTATTGCACGGCTCAGAAAACCATATCAGTTGCACGCAAAAATGAATCTCAGAACTGATCTGATGTATGAGATGCAATAAGCAAAAGTTTCTTTCATTATGAAAGCAATGCAGGTCGAAAAAAACGAACATTCAACTTACAAGATAACCAGATGCTAGCGAACCAAAACAAAAACACGAGTACCCTCCCCTTGCATCGTTAGCAGACGACTTTTGAGAATCTGTCGGTAGTGTGTTTTGGTGTGCGCCTTCAGCTATCAAACATCGGCTGTTTCACGTGTTTTGCGAGCAAGTCTACTCTTTTGCCTGGCTCTGCAGTAAGTCCACATATTTTTCCGTAATCCAGTCATATTCCTTCAAAATGCAATCAATCGGCGGTGACAGACGTGTCGGTCGCGTTTTCCTCACCGCACCCATACCAGTTTAAGTTCATCCATGCAAACACACTCGCAAAACAGTTTATCACGTAGATACATTTCAAATAGGGAGCAAATGGTTAAATCTAAACCTACATATTTGTTCCCTAAAATTTGCTTCTCTGTCAATAAGCCTAATTACACACGTTCGAGAAAAACAACGTGGAATCGATTCTGAATCGAGTAAGCCAAATGGGTACCGCCCAAACGCGACGCTGGAACAAAAGAATTGTGCGCTTCAACTAAATTAATTTCTATTCGACTTCATTACTTTCTTGCAACTTATGAACCTTTACTTAAAGCTTTTAAATGGTCTGAAAGTAGTGTTACCGCGTACTTATCGATGCACTCATTCGTTTTATTTTTTCAGCGACGGTCACTTAGTTTAAGGTTGCAAAAGGGCTAAGTCTCGCTGGCAACAGTTTTACCCTGCACAGATCGCAACAGTGCCGCTAGTAGTCTACACTTTGTGTTTGATGGTAGAATGGGATATACAGATTACAACACTCGTGGTTTTTTATATGGCTTGTATTTCAGTCAAGACCCAGCGGGAATATCAATCGAGAGCCACTCGCCAGAGGCTCGTGTCTCCCGATGATATTCATCCGCTGGGTCTTGACTGAAATACAAGCCATATAAAAAAACCACTCGTGTTGTAACCTATACATATATTAGGCTATATATATACAAATGTAAACTTCGTTTCTTCTACCATACGCAGCTGCTGACAAACGTTCTACTCATCAGGAGCGGCTATCTATTGGAATGCGTTCAGAGAGGTGGTCAACATGAGTCGTTTGTTACCGTTCTCACGAGATCAGTTGTTGAAACCAACTTTGTCATCTGTGCTGTTCCGGAAATGAGCTGCGCTTTTTTGGAATTCAAACAGTATCATGTCACTGTTGTCCCATTTGCGCTGTTTCGGAATTGAGCTGCACCTCGTCTGTCTGTTTATAGCAACACACACTGTCTGTCACGTACACTCCATACAAGTCTCTCCGTCTCTCCCTCGCTCTGCCTTAGTGTCTGTGTGTGTATCTGTCTCTCTCTCAATCTCTTTCTCTCTCTTTGTCTCTCTCTCGATCTCATGCTCTCTCTCTCGAGTCATTTTCTCTCACCCGGTGTTAATTTACGGTTTTGAGACGAGCATTTGGCTTTGCCTTAGGTGCCAGGGTCGGTGTAACTTACACCTCTGACTTGTAGGTGAGGACAGTTATCTAGAACAGCGCGGTGCATTTTCCTTGAATGAGGGTGCAGTGTTCGGTATAGAACTGAGGCGCGTCCGCCGCGACGGTGCCTGAGCTAAACATTGGCGGGTACTGCTCACAGCCCGGCACACAGCACTGTAAACATTCCCCCTCCCTTCACCTTTCTCGCCACCATTGGTCTCATAGCTATTTATCTGTTTCTCCGTCTCGAGTCACTCTCTGTCATCGCTTCATCCTGTGACAAAGTTAAGGTGTATATATATATGCTACATATATTCGGTCGGGTTGCATGCTTGTCAGACCATCATGGCCGGCTCTCTGTCTCTCTCTGTCTCTGTCTGCCTGTCTGTCTGTCTGTCTGTCTGTCTGTCTGTCTGTCTCTCTCTCTCTCTTTCTTGGTCTCTCTCTCTCTTTCTTGGTCTCTCTCTCTCTTTCTCTCTCTTTCTCTCTCTCTCTCTCTGTGTTTGTGTGTCTTTGTCTGTGTCTCCCTCTGAGTCTCTCCGCCTCTGTCTTTCTATGTCTGTCTCTGTCTGTGTCTCTCTCTCTCTCTGTCTCTGTCTCTCTCTCTCTCTCTCTCTCTCTCTCTCTCTCTCTCTCTCTCTCTCTCATCCGACTCCTGGCACACAGGTCAAAGCAGAGAGGTGTCAGTCTACTATCTATCTGCACAATGATACTCGTGTTATAACATCGCCAGTTTTTTTTCGTGTAACCTAGCTACTCATCCCCAAATTGCGTGGCAAATGCCACTCTCCGACAACCACCCCTTGTAAACACACATACACCTCCCTTTTTAACAAGATACTCTCTCTCTCTCTCTCTCTCTCTCTCTCTCTCTCTCTCTCCTCTCTCTCTCCTCTCTCCTCTCTCTCTCTCTCTCTCTCTTGTTCGATTGTTATTTTGTTAAACATTTTGTACTAATGTTAACGGATGTGTAGCTGATCGGAGCAACTTATTCCCAAATGAAAGGTATAACTATGTCAATGTAATTTTGTAATTTTTTGAGTTCTCCTTATGTAATTCCTTAAATGCACATTGTGTTGCATTCTGTACAATGCATTTCTGTATTTTATATGATTGAATTTATATTTGTAATGTGCGTCTGTCTTTATGTGTTGTATAAAGGACAGGTTGGTTGAATTTATATTTGTAATGTGCGTCTGTCTTTATGTGTTGTATAAAGGACAGGTTGGAAGAATAGGCTTTGCCTAAAACCTTTATCCTTTTGTAATAAAGTTCTGAGTCTGAGTCTGAGTCTCTCTCTCTCTCTCTCTCTCTCTTTCTCTCTCTCTCTCTCTCTCTCTCTCTCTCTCTCTCTCTCTCTCTCTCTCTCTCTCTCTCTCTCTCTCTCTCTTGTTGGAGTGCATTGTTTTTGCCTTTTTGCACTGAATGTCCTTTAAGGAACAGTTAATATCATACCGGATCTTCTTCTGTAACGGAACACGCGTGACATATGACAAGCAATTTCTTCTTGTCAAAAAAAAGTTATTGTACGTTTTAGGCCATTGATCTGTTTTTCCTATCAGAGAAAGATTCAATGTTTTTGCTGAACAGGCTTTTTTAAAAAAAAAATTAGCATTGTCATTTTATCCCTGAGAAAGTTGCACTTGTTTTGTTGTTGTCTTTGCAGGTTTGAGTATATGACTGATGTTTGATCTACTTGTTTCGAATGAACATTGGCGTTAGCTGTTCCTTCCTTTTTGGAAATCACGGTGTTGTTGTTCACAAGTATACGCATATGCCTTCAAGTGACCATCAGTGAACTCAGCACTGTTTGTATATACAAATATTGTTCTAAGATAAGAGAATCAGACTCCAAATTCCGTGCCGGTAACTCCCTCATGCAATACGAAACAAAATAATAACAAATAAAAATAAAGGGACACATCTTTTCGGTTGCACGTGCAATTGCAGCCCTGCTAGTTTCCTTCTATATTTGCATGAACATGAAAACTATTCCAGGTCTTTAGAACTCTTTTCAGCGGAATCCAACTCTTCCGGTTCCTTCGTTCGCTTCTTAAAACCGTTGACAATGTATTGGCCGTAAAACTGCGGATGTTGGTGAAGCAAACATCCTTGAAGTTATTTTTTCCTTGACACTTCTGTACTGTTCTCCATGAGTCCCCCCAACTCCATCCGCCCTTTCACCCCCTCTCCTTCTCCCCTCGTTTTTCCACCACTCCCCCCCCCCCTTCTCCCCGCACCCCCGCACCCTTGTCTCTATACCACCTTACTCAATGCGCCCTCTTTCCCAAAGTCATACCTCCCCCTTCCCAAACTCTACCACCTTATTCAATACGCCCCCCCCCCCCCTTCCCATCCCCCTGCGACCTACCGCCTTCTCTTCCACCTAACCCTCCCTCCTCCTCTGTCTCTATGTGAGTTAATCCACGACCACATCCTTGACCGAAGTCGGTACTATCTTTAGCTGGACTTCGATTTTCTTTTTCAGCTTCTCCGTTCTGACTTTTTTCCGCTTAGGTCTTCCACCTCCACACCCGCCCCCTTCTTTCTTGGCCCTACACGGTTACACATGGTTCATGGCTTGCACATGAATTAAAAGGAAAGGAGAAACGAGGGATGAAGAGTGTGAGTGAGTGAGTGAGTGTGTGTGTGTGTGTGTGTGTGTGTGCGTGCGTGCGTGCGTGCGTGCGTGCGTGCGTGTGTGACAGACAGACAGACAGACATCTCTTTATTATCTCTTTAATGTTCCGTTGGAGTGGCACTGGGTGTAATCCCCTAACAGTATAGATGCTCACCCCCCCCTCCACACCGCACAAATAAAAATAAAGAATACAGTAATGATTGGAAAAACATAGATAAAGATAATAAAACCAGTGAATCAATCTCTTTGGACATAACAACTGCTTGCTTTTTTTTACCTCCATCGATGACTCAGGACTAGATGTGGGAAAGTTCAAGCGGTAATGTCTGCACCAACTTGGAAACACAGAAGGCGTTGGTCGATAACTTGAACTCAGAAACAAGACAAGATTTATTGGATGGTACTGGACTTAGCTTACACGTGTCACTATAGGCCCACTCCGCCCCGTGAAAACAGGTAACCTCACTGTCTCAGAACTGGTCAGGCTTTGATATGGGATAAGACAGTCACTCGACTTTGTCACATACCAAAAATCCACATCCTTTGATGAGTTGGAATCTTTTGATACATTATTTTCCGAAAAAGGCATCAATGATTTTTACGAACTTAATTCTGTAACAACAAATATATAATATATAAGACTGTGCACAGAGAGCACCATGCACCAAGGCTGTTCGTTGTTTGTTAGTCACCAAGTGGATGGATCGTCTTATTCCATGTTAAAGCCTGATTTGAGACAGGTAGGCGAACCGTTTTCACGAGGGGGAGTGGGCCTTTTACGCATCACACCAGTTTTTGAACTGGCTCGGCATCTGGTTTCCACAGTACTTCCTATATATTACCCAGCAGTGAAAACAGACCGTCACAAAACCGTATATATATTACCCAGCAGTGAAAACAGACCGTCACAAAACCGTATAAAGCGTTGCGAAGTGTTTGGTTACACCGTGCTTGATACCCAGCTGCACAGACTAGGTATACAATTTGACCTGGCAAGGTGCAGCCCATGTACGAAAACTATGACGGAATAAAGGCGTCATAAATTAAGTGATATTTAGTAGATTTTACTGGTATTACTGAGATAATTATATATATATCACTGATATTTATTCTTATCACTCCGGAATTACCAAGACCATTCTGTGATGTGTTTATTACAAACATAAACACTTGGGCGCATGCTAGAATAATGCTAGTGAACCAAAGTGATTACTGGAATGACTCCAATTACATCCAACGCATGCGCACGAGGAAAGAAAGTGGTTCCTGTGTTTGCGGTAAATTTTCCGACGAATCAAAAGGAGGCACCGCCAATTTCTGCAATGTCCAAATGTGATTCAGTTCTTGCTGGAAATGTCCGTTCGGGTCGTCGGTGAATTTGCATTAAATAGCATTCAAATATGGCCCTCGCTCTTGATAAAACTGCTCAAAGCCCGTCAGATTTTCTTTCTCTTTGCGCAATGCAATGTGCGCGACACACATGCACAAAGGCGACGCGGCCCGGAAGTTGAGTTATTTCATTTCATTTAATTTCTTTGGTTGATTGGGGATGAAAGTGGTATTGGAGATCTCCTACTTTGGCGCTTGTATGTCGCGTGTATTGAGCCAAAAGATAGCGTGCATAAAGCCAAAACGTTATTTGTAAAGTGTTACACAAGTGAAAAGTACTAATTCTGACAATAATAGCCTAGTTATTGCTTACCATTGAGAAAGTAGTCATTATTACCTTCGGCTCACTTTCGTTACGACATTGCAGCGTCTAAATCAGTAATTAATGATGTTCGTATAATTCGTCATATTAATAATGTTGCGAAGGCGACTATTGTTTTGTCAGTGTTCGTGATAATTTATGATTATCACTGTCATAGCAGTAATTATCACCTTTAGTGCAAGTATACCGCCATACAAAAAAATGGCGTCACGCGACGACTCTGTGCTAAAGTGCACAATGACCGACATCTCGCGACGAACTCCAAAACTGACACTCAGTGCGAATTTGTGTTAGTGGGCCAGTGAGTCGCGTGCACAACCACCACCAACGAAACTGCAAGCTATGTGGAGTGTTTGTTGACATGCAGGGTTTTGAGTGTCCTCGTATTGCAATCAGCGGTCCCCGGGTCACCGTTACGTAAGCTGGCGAGAAGCTTGTAAACTGCAAATTTATTGTGGTTTCTACCACCACCTGCTGAGTGCTCCAGAACGTTTTTAGTCTCCGGCAACGCTATTCTCGACGGCGGTGCTTTTTTTCCGTGAGCAGTATTGGGTAACTCTGGAGGCTGTCTGTTTAACGTAAGGCGCGGGCGGATGGTGTTGGTTTTTTGGGTTTTTTTTAGGGAAGGGGGGGGGGGGGCGTTTAAAAGGTTGGGCTTCTGTCACTTTGTTGACTTTTTCAGTTTTTTTAAAAATTGTCGTTGGTATCTATTTAACGCTGGTAAATATGGTACATTTTGCAATAACCACTACCATCATCAATAACAGCATCAAGGAGCAGCAGCAAGGACAGCAGGAACAACAGCAACATTATATTATTTTCTGTTGACGTTGTCATTCGAAGCACACATTTTCTTTTCCCATCGTGCCTCTTTCTCTCTCTACCGGCACGGTTGGCCTAGTGGTAAGGCGTCCGCCACGTGATCGGGAGGTCGTGGGTTCGAACCCCGGCCGGGTCATACCTAAGACTTTAAAATTGGCAATCTAGTGGCTGCTCCGCCTGGCGTCTGTCTTGCATTATGGGGTTAGTGCTGTGACTGGTTGGTCCGGTGTCAGAATAATGTGACTGGGTGAGACATGAAGCCGGTGCTGCGACTTCTGTCTTGTGTGTGGCGCACGTTATATGTCAAAGCAGCACTCTCTCTCTCTCTCTCTCGGTAGCCACTCCTCTCTCTTTCAGTATCCACCTCTCTCTCTCTCTCTCTCTCTCTCTCTCTCTACCAGTCTCTCTCTCTACCTCTCTCTCTCTCGGTATCCACCCCCCCCTCTCTCTCTCTCTCTCTCTCTCTCTCTCTCTCTCTCTCTCTCTCTCTCTCTCTCTCTCTCTCTCTCTGTGCACCACTAATGCAATGGTTATTCGCCCTGTTAAGACGAAAAGTATGGTGATTACAACTAGACAAAAACACCAATTAAAACCCTTACAGCTTCAACTGTCAATTGATTCAACTCAAGTGCAACAAGTTAAAGAGCATAAATTATTAGGGGTTACCGTTGATCAAGAATTGAAATGGCAAGCTCACTTGAGTAAAATGTGCAAATTAGTATCTAAAAATTAATTTTGTACTTATTGTCTAAATTAAGACATTATGCCGATGTGGAAGCACTCAAGTTGTTTTATTACGCCCACATAATGCCCCATATCAACTTTGCTTCAACACTTTGGGATAACTGCAGTGATGTTCATCTCAAACGACTCAATTCTCTTCATCGCCGTGCTGCAAAACTAATTCTGCATGAGTCAAATAAGCCAACAGATGATGAATTAAAGCTCCTTAATTTCCTTCCCTTGAAAGATCAGTTGACGCTAAACAAAGCTGTCTTTACGTACAAAGTAATTAAAAATAATATTCCTGGATATTTAAATTACATTTCAGACATGCTACAAAAAGATATGGGTCCCAGAACCTGATTCCCCCCATCCCTCGTCTAGACTTGTGTAAGTCAAGTTTAGCCTTCTCAGGAGCGTCTCTACGGAATTCCATACCCCTACCCCTCCGAAATGCCTCCTCTGTGAGGCGCCAGTTTCATTCCCGCTTAATGGGTAAATAGAACACTTTTCATGTCTGATAATTTAGTGCTTTTTACATTTAGTCAAGTTATGTTTGTATTTTGATTTGTTCTTTATGTGTATGTATTGATAATGATATACATGCAAATGATTGGGACAATTCCTCCCCACATTTTTTTCTCCTTCTGTTATAAGTTGATTTGGATGTTTATATGCAATGCATTATTGCAACTATGCTGCAATTTCCACACTATATTGTTTTTCCCATTTTTAAATGTGTATACAAAACCAATAACACCCTTTTCCTTATTACTATTTACATTATGTACGTCTGTAAGAAACAATAACCTTGTCAATTTTATTATCTATATTATTCTGTGCGTCTGTATTAAGTGTTTGTATACGGGGACAGGTTGTAAGATTAGGCTTTGCCTAACACCTCTATCCTTTGGTAATAAAGTTCAGTTTCAGTTTCAGTTTCTCTCTATCTCTCTCTCTCTTTCACTCTCTCTCTCTCTCTCTCTCTCTCTCTCTCTCTCTCTCTCTCTCACTCTTGTCTCTGTCTCTGACCATCTGTCGCCCCCTGAACTTCTACGTCCCTGTCTGTGTGCCTTTTATTATGTCTGTGTGTCTATTTGTCATGGTGTTCTCCCGTCCTTCACCTCCTCCCCCTCCCCCTCCCCCCACTCCCGTCCTCACCACCCACGCACCCACCCTCTTTCGTGCCCCACCCAGTGACACCTACACTTTGTCATACTTAGTCAAAGCAAAATATGTTTTGAATGCCCAGTTACGTTGGGAGCCAGGTGAGCAGTCGATCGTGCGTTGACCTGCATCAGACTCAGTTTGGTGCATTGACACTTTGTTTTGGCGCAGAATGGTGCGCACAACTTAAAAAGTTCAAGGAAAAGTGTGTGTGTGTGTGTGTGTGTGAATGCAAGTGGGAAGAATATTCCAAGCTTGCTCTGTGTGTGTGTGTGTGTGTGTGTGTGTGTGAGAGAGAAGAGAGAGAGAGAGAGAGAGAGAGAGAGAGAGAGAGAGAGAGAGAGAGAAGAGAGGAGGAGAGAGAGAGAGAGAGACAGGCAGGCAGACAGACAGCCGGCAGGCAGACAGACAGACGGACGGACGGACGGAAAGACAGACAGACAGACAGACAGACAGACAAACAGGCGGACAGACAGGCGGACAGACAGGCGGACAAACGGAAAAACAGACAGACAAAAACCAGACAGATGGAGCCAAAGTAGTACAAGGTAAGGTAGGGTCCCAAACTGCGTGTTCTAAATTGAGATAACAGGTTTGTTGGCACTCGGTTTTAGCATGTGTGTAAACATGATGCACTCTAATCTGAAAAACATGCGTTTAACAACCTTTGTCGTGCAAACGTTTGTGACAGGCGTCCTTCTTCGGTCAGTGACCGTTAGACGTCGGACAGAGACCATATCAAGCCTGCCAACTGACCTATTGCTGTTTCCAGGAACAGACCCGTGTTCATTTTATCCTGGCTGTGATTATGGAAGTTGGGTGATTGGATTTGTCTGAGTCTGTTTGTGTTATGTCTATAGGTTTGTAAAAAAAGAACATAAAACCGTAAACAGTGTATTTGACACTGCACTATTTATAGTTGACGTTTTTTCTGTTGCAAGACTTCAAGGTATTTTAGTGTAGGGGGCTCGGTAGCTCAGTTGGTAGAGCACTGGACTTGTGATCGGAAGGTCGCTGGTTCGAATTCGGGCCGGGACGGACACGGGTCAACTTTATGTGCAGACTCAGAGACGGAAGCCATGTCCCACCCCCGTGTCACCACAGTGGCACGTAAAAGACCTTGGTCATTCTGCCATAAGCGCAGGTGGCTGAATACACCTAAAACACGCAGACACCTGGGTAGCGCGACCCCGTTGCTGCTAGCTTTCCACTGGGAGGAAGCGACCCGAATTTCCCAGCGATGGGACAATAAATAAATGAAAAGTGAAAAAAAAGTGTAGAAAGACAATAATGCACAAATGAAAGGTATCACATTTAATACACCGTGGGTACACAATCCGAAGAAGACTGGAGTTTGGGCGAAATACACAATTTTACAGATGGACAGTAGGTGTCACTAAAAGCACCGGTCACGTGACCCACAGAGCAAGCAATCGCTCTTACCGTACGTTAATATTGACCATGAAAAGAAAATTCACAATGAAAAAAAATATCATCACTTATAGATGAGCAAGGTAATAAAAGTATGAAATGGGAAAGAAGAGCAGACCGAAGACAAAGCAAGACGTGTTAAAGACACACTTCTGCTTATCGACCACAAACTGCAACGTGGTTTGCCGATGGTTGCCATGTTACAGTCGCATGCGGTACGCCGTTACATTGCACTGTATGCATAATAATAGTCACGAGTGGAAAACATGGCAGGACAGTTCATGGCGCCATCAACCCTTCACCATAGCACCACTGGTAATCTGGATTAGGGGGAGTTCGCGGAATTTAGTGCCACCGGAGCGATACGTTGATGTTTGTGTTGTTTGAAAAACGAAGGTTTGCTTGACCGAATAAGGTAAAGGATGGATCAGTTTAGTAGTTGTTGTGTTGTTGTTGTTGTGTTGTTGTTGTTGTTGTTGTTGTTGTGTTGTTGTTTTCTTCTTCTTCTTCTTCTTCTTCTTCTTCTTCTTCTTCTTCTTCTTCTTCTTCATTGGTGGGCTGCAACTTCCATGTACACTCGTGGACACGAGTGCAGCGGACTTGAACATGCATGGCCGTTTCCCCCCCGCCATGTAGTTAGTCATACTCCGTCTGACTGGGTTTTGGTCTTCTCAGTAGAGGGCGGTTGCTGGGGCCCCCGTTTTGTTAATGTATTCATCTGTTCATCAGGCGTGACCTCCAATTAAAAACGCAGCCTTGATCAGCACTGCACCTTGCAGACAATCGAACCCACAGAGGAGTGTCGCGGTATTGAATACAATATCAATGCTGGTTTTGATGACAAACTGAGCAGAGCAGCTCAGTTAGGGAGGACAATAAGTGTATGGGTGTGGCAGAATCAGAATAAAGGGGAAGGAGCGAGGGGGTGGGTGTTGGGGGGGGGGAGGTAGGGGATGTCCTTATGAATGCCAAACATAAAAAATGTATGCATAGTTACATGCGCATACATTATCGTATTCAGTTAGGCAGGTGGAGTCCGTGGAAAAGCACAATTGTCATGCAAATAGAGAACAGATATGTGACATATAGAATTCAGTATTTGTTACACAGAATTCAGTATATATATG
>NC_090256.1:17963494-18012653 GCF_037325665.1 Littorina saxatilis | reverse complement strand
AAACAGAGATCTGTACATATATATATATATATCCCATGACCTCCCTTCTTTGTCTCTGTTACTTCAGTATGGGTATATATGTTGTATTTTTATAGCTCAATAAATACATCATGGACTCCAAAAAATATATGATAGTGCAGATTCCGATTTGGGCAAAGGACTACTTTCCTCCCGACCTTTGACCTCGCGCCGAACAATGTGACACATTTGTATGAAGTTCTAAAATCGTATTGCACGGCTCAGAAAACCATATCAGTTGCACGCAAAAATGAATCTCAGAACTGATCTGATGTATGAGATGCAATAAGCAAAAGTTTCTTTCATTATGAAAGCAATGCAGGTCGACAAAAACGAACATTCAACTTACAAGATAACCAGATGCTAGCGAACCAAAACAAAAACACGAGTACCCTCCCCTTGCATCGTTAGCAGACGACTTTTGAGAATCTGTCGGTAGTGTGTTTTGGTGTGCGCCTTCAGCTATCAAACATCGGCTGTTTCACGTGTTTTGCGAGCAAGTCTACTCTTTTGCCTGGCTCTGCAGTAAGTCCACATATTTTTCCGTAATCCAGTCATATTCCTTCAAAATGCAATCAATCGGCGGTGACAGACGTGTCGGTCGCGTTTTCCTCACCGCACCCATACCAGTTTAAGTTCATCCATGCAAACACACTCGCAAAACAGTTTATCACGTAGATACATTTCAAATAGGGAGCAAATGGTTAAATCTAAACCTACATATTTGTTCCCTAAAATTTGCTTCTCTGTCAATAAGCCTAATTACACACGTTCGAGAAAAACAACGTGGAATCGATTCTGAATCGAGTAAGCCAAATGGGTCCCAAACCCGTTTCGCCCGTTCTGCCGACCTGAAACGCAAAACAAAAGAATTGTGCGCTTCAACTAAATTAATTTCTATTCGACTTCATTACTTTCTTGCAACTTATGAACCTTTACTTAAAGCTTTTAAATGGTCTGAAAGTAGTGTTACCGCGTACTTATCGATGCACTCATTCGTTTTATTTTTTCAGCGACGGTCACTTAGTTTAAGGTTGCAAAAGGGCTAAGTCTCGCTGGCAACAGTTTTACCCTGCACAGATCGCAACAGTGCCGCTAGTAGTCTACACTTTGTGTTTGATGGTAGAATGGGATATACAGATTACAACACTCGTGGTTTTTTATATGGCTTGTATTTCAGTCAAGACCCAGCGGGAATATCAATCGAGAGCCACTCGCCAGAGGCTCGTGTCTCCCGATGATATTCATCCGCTGGGTCTTGACTGAAATACAAGCCATATAAAAAACCACTCGTGTTGTAACCTATACATATATTAGGCTATATATATACAAATGTAAACTTCGTTTCTTCTACCATACGCAGCTGCTGACAAACGTTCTACTCATCAGGAGCGGCTATCTATTGGAATGCGTTCAGAGAGGTGGTCAACATGAGTCGTTTGTTACCGTTCTCACGAGATCAGTTGTTGAAACCAACTTTGTCATCTGTGCTGTTCCGGAAATGAGCTGCGCTTTTTTGGAATTCAAACAGTATCATGTCACTGTTTGTCCCATTTGCGCTGTTTCGGAATTGAGCTGCACCTCGTCTGTCTGTTTATAGCAACACACACTGTCTGTCACGTACACTCCATGCAAGTCTCTCCGTCTCTCCCTCGCTCTGCCTTAGTGTCTGCGTGTGTATCTGTCTCTCTCTCAATCTCTTTCTCTCTCTTTGTCTCTCTCTCGATCTCATGCTCTCTCTCTCTCGAGTCATTTTCTCTCACCCGGTGTTCATTTACGGTTTTGAGACGAGCATTTGGCTTGCCTTAGGTGCCAGGGTCGGTGTAACTTACACCTCTGGACTTGTAGGTGAGGGACAGTTATCTAGAACAGCGCGGTGCATTTTCCTTGAATGAGGGTTGCAGTGTTCGGTATAGAACTGAGGCGCGTCCGCCGCGACGGTGCCTGAGCTAAACATTGGCGGGTATGCTCACAGGCCCGGCACACAGCACTGTAAACATTCCCCCTCCCTTCACCTTTCTCGCCACCATTGGTCTCATAGCTATTTATCATGTTTCTCCGTCTCGAGTCACTCTCTGTCATCGCTTATCCTGTGACAAAGTTAAGTGTTTATATATTATATGCTACATATATTCGGTCGGGTTGCATGCTTGTCAGACCATCATGGCCGCCGGCTCTCTCTCTCTCTTCTCTCGTCTGTTTGTCTGTCTCTGTCTGTCTGTCATCTGTCTGTCTGTCTGTCTGTCTGTCTGTGCCGTGTGTGTCTCTGTCTCTCTCTCTGTCTCTCTCTCTGTCTCTCTCTCTTTCTCTCTCTCTCTCTCTGTGTTTGTGTGTCTTTGTGTCTCCCTCTGAGTCTCTCCGCCTCTGTCTGTCTTTCTCTCTCTCTCTCTCTCTCTCTCTCTCTCTCTCTCTCTCTCACTCTCTCTCTCTCTCTCTCTCTCTCTCTCTCTCTCTCTCTCTCTCTCTCTCTCATCCGACTCCTGGCACACAGGTCAAAGCAGAGGTGTCAGTCTACTATCTATCTGCACAATGATACTCGTGTTATAACATCGCCAGTTTTTTTTCGTGTAACCTAGCTACTCATCCCCAAATTGCGTGGCAAATGCCACTCTCCGACAACCACCCTTGTAAACACACATACACCTCCCTTTTTAACAAGATACTCTCTCTCTCTCTCTCTCTCTCTCCTCTCTCTCTCCTCTCTCTCTCTCTCTCTCTCTCTCTCTCTCGCTCTTGTTCGATTGTTATTTTGTTAAACATTTTGTACTAATGTTAACGGATGTGTAGCTGATCGGAGCAACTTATTCCCAAATGAAAGGTATAACTATGTCAATGTAATTTTGTAATTTTTTGAGTTCTCCTTATGTAATTCCTTAAATGCACATTGTGTTGCATTCTGTACAATGCATTTCTGTATTTTATATGATTGAATTTATATTTGTAATGTGCGTCTGTCTTTATGTGTTGTATAAAGGACAGGTTGGTTGAATTTATATTTGTAATGTGCGTCTGTCTTTATGTGTTGTATAAAGGACAGGGTGGGAAGAATAGGCTTTGCCTAAAACCTTTATCCTTTTGTAATAAAGTCTGAGTCTGAGTCTGAGTCTCTCCTCTCTCTCTCTCTCTTTCTCTCTCTCTCTCTCTCTCTCCTCTCTCTCTCTCTCTTCTCTCTCCTCTCTCTCTCTCTCTCTCTTCTCTCTCTTGTTGGAGTGCATTGTTTTTTGCCTTTTGCACTGAATGTCCTTTAAGGAACAGTTAATATCATACCGGATCTTCTTCTGTAACGGAACACGCGTGACATATGACAAGCAATTTCTTCTTGTCAAAAAAAAGTTATTGTACGTTTTAGGCCATTGATCTGTTTTTCCTATCAGAGAAAGATTCAATGTTTTTGCTGAACAGGCTTTTTTAAAAAAAAAATTAGCATTGTCATTTTATCCCTGAGAAAGTTGCACTTGTTTTGTTGTTGTCTTTGCAGGTTTGAGTATATGACTGATGTTTGATCTACTTGTTTCGAATGAACATTGGCGTTAGCTGTTCCTTCCTTTTTGAAAACCACGGTGTTGTTGTTCACAAGTATACGCATATGCCTTCAAGTGACCATCAGTGAACTCAGCACTGTTTGTATATAACAAATATTGTTCTAAGATAAGAGAATCAGACTCCAAATTCCGTGCCGGTAACTCCCTCATGCAATACGAAACAAAATAATAACAAATAAAAATAAAGGGACACATCTTTTCGGTTGCACGTGCAATTGCAGCCCTGCTAGTTTCCTTCTATATTTGCATGAACATGAAAACTATTCCAGGTCTTTAGAACTCTTTTCAGCGGAATCCAACTCTTCCGGTTCCTTCGTTCGCTTCTTAAAACCGTTGACAATGTATTGGCCGTAAAACTGCGGATGTTGGTGAAGCAAACATCCTTGAAGTTATTTTTTCCTTGACACTTCTGTACTGTTCTCCATGAGTTCCCCCAACTCCATCCGCCCTTTCACCCCCTCTCCTTCTCCCCTCGTTTTTCCACCACTCCCCCCCCCCCTTCTCCCCGCACCCCCGCACCCTTGTCTCTATACCACCTTACTCAATGCGCCCTCTTTCCCAAAGTCATACCTCCCCCTTCCCAAACTCTACCACCTTATTCAATACGCCCCCCCCCCCCCCTTCCCATCCCGCTGCGACCTACCACCTTCTCTTCCACCTAACCCTCCCTCCTCCTCTGTCTCTATGTGAGTTAATCCACGACCATATCCTTGACCGAAGTCGGTACTATCTTTAGCTGGACTTCGATTTTCTTTTTCAGCTTCTCCGTTCTGACTTTTTTCCGCTTAGGTCTTCCACCTCCGCACCCGCCCCCTTCTTTCTTGGCCCAACACGGTTACACATGGTTCATGGCTTGCACATGAATTAAAGGGAAAGGAGAAACGAGGGATGAAGAGTGAGTGTGTGTGTGTGTGTGTGTGTGTGCGTGCGTGCGTGTGTGCGTGCGTGCGTGCGTGCGTGCGTGCGTGCGTGCGTGTGTGACAGACAGACAGACAGACATCTCTTTATTATCTCTTTAATGTTCCGTTGGAGTGGCACTGGGTGTAATCCCCTAACAGTATAGATGCTCACCCCCCCCTCCACACCGCACAAATAAAAATAAAGAATACAGTAATGATTGGAAAAACATAGATAAAGATAATAAAACCAGTGAATCAATCTCTTTGGACATAACAACTGCTTGCTTTTTTACCTCCATCGATGACTCAGGACTAGATGTGGGAAAGTTCAAGCGGTAATGTCTGCACCAACTTGGAAACACAGAAGGCGTTGGTCGATAACTTGAACTCAGAAACAAGACAAGATTTATTGGATGGTACTGGACTTAGCTTACACGTGTCACTATAGGCCCACTCCGCCCCGTGAAAACAGGTAACCTCACTGTCTCAGAACTGGTCAGGCTTTGATATGGGATAAGACAGTCACTCGACTTTGTCACATACCAAAAATCCACATCCTTTGATGAGTTGGAATCTTTTGATACATTATTTTCCGAAAAAGGCATCAATGATTTTTACGAACTTAATTCTGTAACAACAAATATATAATATATAAGACTGTGCACAGAGAGCACCATGCACCAAGGCTGTTCGTTGTTTGTTAGTCACCAAGTGGATGGATCGTCTTATTCCATGTTAAAGCCTGATTTGAGACAGGTAGGCGAACCGTTTTCACGAGGGGGAGTGGGCCTTTTACGCATCACACCAGTTTTTGAACTGGCTCGGCATCTGGTTTCCACAGTACTTCCTATATATTACCCAGCAGTGAAAACAGACCGTCACAAAACCGTATAAAGCGTTGCGAAGTGTTTGGTTACACCGTGCTTGATACCCAGCTGCACAGACTAGGTATACAATTTGACCTGGCAAGGTGCAGCCCATGTACGAAAACTATGACGGAATAAAGGCGTCATAAATTAAGTGATATTTAGTAGATTTTACTGGTATTACTGAGATAATTATATATATATCACTGATATTTATTCTTATCACTCCGGAATTACCAAGACCATTCTGTGATGTGTTTATTACAAACATAAACACTTGGGCGCATGCTAGAATAATGCTAGTGAACCAAAGTGATTACTGGAATGACTCCAATTACATCCAACGCATGCGCACGAGGAAAGAAAGTGGTTCCTGTGTTTGCGGTAAATTTTCCGACGAATCAAAAGGAGGCACCGCCAATTTCTGCAATGTCCAAATGTGATTCAGTTCTTGCTGGAAATGTCCGTTCGGGTCGTCGGTGAATTTGCATTAAATAGCATTCAAATATGGCCCTCGCTCTTGATAAAACTGCTCAAAGCCCGTCAGATTTTCTTTCTCTTTGCGCAATGCAATGTGCGCGACACACATGCACAAAGGCGACGCGGCCCGGAAGTTGAGTTATTTCATTTCATTTAATTTCTTTGGTTGATTGGGGATGAAAGTGGTATTGGAGATCTCCTACTTTGGCGCTTGTATGTCGCGTGTATTGAGCCAAAAGATAGCGTGCATAAAGCCAAAACGTTATTTGTAAAGTGTTACACAAGTGAAAAGTACTAATTCTGACAATAATAGCCTAGTTATTGCTTACCATTGAGAAAGTAGTCATTATTACCTTCGGCTCACTTTCGTTACGACATTGCAGCGTCTAAATCAGTAATTAATGATGTTCGTATAATTCGTCATATTAATAATGTTGCGAAGGCGACTATTGTTTTGTCAGTGTTCGTGATAATTTATGATTATCACTGTCATAGCAGTAATTATCACCTTTAGTGCAAGTATACCGCCATACAAAAAAATGGCGTCACGCGACGACTCTGTGCTAAAGTGCACAATGACCGACATCTCGCGACGAACTCCAAAACTGACACTCAGTGCGAATTTGTGTTAGTGGGCCAGTGAGTCGCGTGCACAACCACCACCAACGAAACTGCAAGCTATGTGGAGTGTTTGTTGACATGCAGGGTTTTGAGTGTCCTCGTATTGCAATCAGCGGTCCCCGGGTCACCGTTACGTAAGCTGGCGAGAAGCTTGTAAACTGCAAATTTATTGTGGTTTCTACCACCACCTGCTGAGTGCTCCAGAACGTTTTTAGTCTCCGGCAACGCTATTCTCGACGGCGGTGCTTTTTTTCCGTGAGCAGTATTGGGTAACTCTGGAGGCTGTCTGTTTAACGTAAGGCGCGGGCGGATGGTGTTGGTTTTTTGGGTTTTTTTTAGGGAAGGGGGGGGGGGGGCGTTTAAAAGGTTGGGCTTCTGTCACTTTGTTGACTTTTTCAGTTTTTTTTTAAAATTGTCGTTGGTATCTATTTAACGCTGGTAAATATGGTACATTTTGCAATAACCACTACCATCATCAATAACAGCATCAAGGAGCAGCAGCAAGGACAGCAGGAACAACAGCAACATTATATTATTTTCTGTTGACGTTGTCATTCGAAGCACACATTTTCTTTTCCCATCGTGCCTCTTTCTCTCTCTACCGGCACGGTTGGCCTAGTGGTAAGGCGTCCGCCACGTGATCGGGAGGTCGTGGGTTCGAACCCCGGCCGGGTCATACCTAAGACTTTAAAATTGGCAATCTAGTGGCTGCTCCGCCTGGCGTCTGTCTTGCATTATGGGGTTAGTGCTGTGACTGGTTGGTCCGGTGTCAGAATAATGTGACTGGGTGAGACATGAAGCCGGTGCTGCGACTTCTGTCTTGTGTGTGGCGCACGTTATATGTCAAAGCAGCACTCTCTCTCTCTCTCTCTCGGTAGCCACTCCTCTCTCTTTCAGTATCCACCTCTCTCTCTCTCTCTCTCTCTCTCTCTCTCTACCAGTCTCTCTCTCTACCTCTCTCTCTCTCGGTATCCACCCCCCCTCTCTCTCTCTCTCTCTCTCTCTCTCTCTCTCTCTCTCTCTCTCTCTCTCTCTCTCTGTGCACCACTAATGCAATGGTTATTCGCCCTGTTAAGACGAAAAGTATGGTGATTACAACTAGACAAAAACACCAATTAAAACCCTTACAGCTTCAACTGTCAATTGATTCAACTCAAGTGCAACAAGTTAAAGAGCATAAATTATTAGGGGTTACCGTTGATCAAGAATTGAAATGGCAAGCTCACTTGAGTAAAATGTGCAAATTAGTATCTAAAAATTAATTTTGTACTTATTGTCTAAATTAAGACATTATGCCGATGTGGAAGCACTCAAGTTGTTTTATTACGCCCACATAATGCCCCATATCAACTTTGCTTCAACACTTTGGGATAACTGCAGTGATGTTCATCTCAAACGACTCAATTCTCTTCATCGCCGTGCTGCAAAACTAATTCTGCATGAGTCAAATAAGCCAACAGATGATGAATTAAAGCTCCTTAATTTCCTTCCCTTGAAAGATCAGTTGACGCTAAACAAAGCTGTCTTTACGTACAAAGTAATTAACAATAATATTCCTGGATATTTAAAATTACATTTCAGACATGCTACAAAAAGATATGGGTCCCAGAACCTGATTCCCCCCATCCCTCGTCTAGACTTGTGTAAGTCAAGTTTAGCCTTCTCAGGAGCGTCTCTACGGAATTCCATACCCCTACCCCTCCGAAATGCCTCCTCTGTGAGGCGCCAGTTTCATTCCCGCTTAATGGGTAAATAGAACACTTTTCATGTCTGATAATTTAGTGCTTTTTACATTTAGTCAAGTTATGTTTGTATTTTGATTTGTTCTTTATGTGTATGTATTGATAATGATATACATGTAAATGATTGGGACA
Organism: Littorina saxatilis; assembly: GCF_037325665.1. Taxonomy (NCBI): domain Eukaryota; kingdom Metazoa; phylum Mollusca; class Gastropoda; order Littorinimorpha; family Littorinidae; genus Littorina; species Littorina saxatilis. Next base: position 18,004,353 of record NC_090256.1, on the reverse strand, counting down.
ATTCCTCCCCACATTTTTTTCTCCCTTCTGTTATAAGTTGATTTGGATGTTTATATGCAATGCATTATTGCAACTATGCTGCAATTTCCACACTATATTGTTTTTCCCATTTTTAAATGTGTATACAAAACCATAACCCTTTTCCTTATTACTATTTCCATTATGTACGTCTGTAAGAAACAATAACCTTGTCAATTTTATTATCTATATTATTCTGTGCGTCTGTATTAAGTGTTTGTATACGGGACAGGTTGTAAGATTAGGCTTTGCCTAAAACCTCTATCCTTTGGTAATAAAGTTCAGTTTCAGTTTCAGTTTCTCTCTCTCTCTCTCTCTCTCTCTCTCTCTCTCTCTCTCTCTCTCTCTCTCTCTCTCTCTCACTCTTGTCTCTGTCTCTGACCATCTGTCGCCCCCTGAACTTCTACGTCCCTGTCTGTGTGCCTTTTATTATGTCTGTGTGTCTATTTGTCATGGTGTTCTCCCGTCCTTCACCTCCTCCCCCTCCCCCTCCCCCCACTCCCGTCCTCACCACCCACGCACCCAACCCTCTTTCGTGCCCCACCCAGTGACACACCTTTGTCATACTTAGTCAAAGCAAAATATGTTTTGAATGCACAGTTACGTTGGGAGCCAGGTGAGCAGTCGATCGTGCGTTGACCTGCATCAGACTCAGTTTGGTGCATTGACACTTTGTTTTGGCGCAGAATGGTGCGCACAACCTTAAAAAGTTCAAGGAAAAGGTGTGTGTGTGTGTGTGTGTGTGTGAATGCAAGTGGGAAGAATATTCCAAGCTTGCTCTGTGTGTGTGTGTATGTGTGTGTGTGTGTGTGTGAGAGAGAGAGAGAGAGAGAGAGAGAGAGAGAGAGAGAGAGAGAGAGAGAGAGAGAGAGAGAGAGAGAGAGAGAGAGAGAGACAGGCAGGCAGACAGACAGCCGGCAGGCAGACAGACAGACGGACGGACGGACGGACGGAAAGACAGACAGACAGACAGACAGGCGGACAGACAGGCGGACAGACAGGCGGACAGACAGGCGGACAAACGGAAACACAGACAGACAACCAGACAGATGGAGCCAAAGTAGTACAAGGTAAGGTAGGGTCCCAAACTGCGTGTTCTAAATTGAGATAACAGGTTTGTTGGCACTCGGTTTTAGCATGTGTGTAAACATGATGCACTCTAATCTGAAAAACATGCGTTTAACAACCTTTGTCGTGCAAACGTTTGTGACAGGCGTCCTTCTTCGGTCAGTGACCGTTAGACGTCGGACAGAGACCATATCAAGCCTGCCAACTGACCTATTGCTGTTTCCAGGAACAGACCCGTGTTCATTTTATCCTGGCTGTGATTATGGAAGTTGGGTGATTGGATTTGTCTGAGTCTGTTTGTGTTATGTCTATAGGTTTGTAAAAAAAGAACATAAAACCGTAAACAGTGTATTTGACACTGCACTATTTATAGTTGACGTTTTTTCTGTTGCAAGACTTCAAGGTATTTTAGTGTAGGGGGCTCGGTAGCTCAGTTGGTAGAGCACTGGACTTGTGATCGGAAGGTCGCTGGTTCGAATTCGGGCCGGGACGGACACGGGTCAACTTTATGTGCAGACTCAGAGACGGAAGCCATGTCCCACCCCCGTGTCACCACAGTGGCACGTAAAAGACCTTGGTCATTCTGCCATAAGTGCAGGTGGCTGAATACACCTAAACACGCAGACACCTGGGTAGCGCGACCCCGTTGCTGCTAGCTTTCCACTGGGAGGAAGCGACCCGAATTTCCCAGCGATGGGACAATAAATAAATGAAAAGTGAAAAGTGTAGAAAGACAATAATGCACAAATGAAAGGTATCACATTTAATACACCGTGGGTACACAATCCGAAGAAGACTGGAGTTTGGGCGAAATACACAATTTTACAGATGGACAGTAGGTGTCACTAAAAGCACCGGTCACGTGACCCACAGAGCAAGCAATCGCTCTTACCGTACGTTAATATTGACCATGAAAAGAAAATTCACAATGAAAAAAAATATCATCACTTATAGATGAGCAAGGTAATAAAAGTATGAAATGGGAAAGAAGAGCAGACCGAAGACAAAGCAAGACGTGTTAAAGACACACTTCTGCTTATCGACCACAAACTGCAACGTGGTTTGCCGATGGTTGCCATGTTACAGTCGCATGCGGTACGCCGTTACATTGCACTGTATGCATAATAATAGTCACGAGTGGAAAACATGGCAGGACAGTTCATGGCGCCATCAACCTTTCACCATAGCACCACTGGTAATCTGGATTAGGGTCGTCGCGGAATTTAGTGCCACCGGAGCGATACGTTGATGTTTGTGTTGTTTGAAAAACGAAGGTTTGCTTGACCGAATAAGGTAAAGGATGGATCAGTTTAGTAGTTGTTGTTGTTGTTGTTGTTGTTGTTGTTGTTGTTGTTGTTGTTGTTGTTGTTGTTGTTGTTGTTGTTCTTCTTCTTCTTCTTCTTCTTCTTCTTCTTCTTCTTCTTCTTGATTGGTGGGCTGCAACTTCCATGTACACTCGTGGACACGAGTGCAGCGGACTTGAACATGCATGGCCGTTTCCCCCCCGCCATGTAGTTAGTCATACTCCGTCTGACTGGGGTTTTGGTCTTCTCAGTAGAGGGCGGTTGCTGGGGCCCCCGTTTTGTTAATGTATTCATCTGTTCATTCAGGCGTGACCTCCAATTAAAAACGCAGCCTTGATCAGCACTGCACCTTGCAGACAATCGAACCCACAGAGGAGTGTCGCGGTATTGAATACAATATCAATGCTGGTTTTGATGACAAACTGAGCAGAGCAGCTCAGTTAGGGAGGACAATAAGTGTATGGGTGTGGCAGAATCAGATAAAGGGGAAGGAGCGAGGGGGTGGGTGTTTGGGGGGGGGGAGGTAGGGGATGTCCTTATGAATGCCAACATAAAAAATGTATGCATAGTTACATGCGCATACATTATCTGTATTCAGTTAGGCAGGTGGAGTCCGTGGAAAAGCACAATTGTCATGCAAATAGAGAACAGATAATGTGACATATAGAATTCAGTATTTGTTACACAGAATTCAGTATATGTGTTACACAGCATACTACTACTACTACTACTACTACTACTACTACTACTACTACTACTACTACTACTGCTACTACTACTAATAATAATAATAATAATACGAGAATTTATAAGGCGCACATATCTCACCACAAGGCGACTCAAGGCGCACAATATATAGCGCGAACCACAATTAACTTTGCTCTCCGCGCTTTACATATTAATTTCTGCCGTACAGAATATGTTATACCGAATACACAATATATTAAAGAATACGATTATGTTGTAAAGAATATGTTATATATAATACAGAATACCAAATGTTGAGAATTCACGCAGATATCGCGGGTAAAAGCCACCCACCCTGGGCTTTCGTTATTTAGCTGATTGTGTCGCTCCATTTTGTTCACAATTATACATGGGTTGTAACCACAGAGATATAGAATATTCCATATCTCTGTGGTTGTAACGCACTATCGTTATACACGCTCTGTGATTAGTTAATGCACTGACGAGGTACCTCAGATGAATGAATGGTTTTTTTTAGGTTTGCTGTATTATTGATTGCTGTAGTGATTGACTGAATCATGGATTGCTCTAGTGGTTGACTGATTATTTATGTGTGTGAAAGTTGGTTGACCTACTTATTGTGATTGCGATTGATTGAATTTGTAATTGTTGTTGTTATTTATTTATTTATTTATTTATTGATGTAATGGTTGGCTAAATGATTGGATGCTCGAATGAGTAATTGATTATGTATCCGTGTTGGGGTTAACCCATTAATGCCTGAATTTTTTTTTTTTTTAAATTTCTGTTTGTTTGATGTCAAATGATATTTGTAGGTCATATGTAACTGTCATTTGGATGATTTTGGCACGTGCTGTGATTTATATGCTATAAAGAGACCGTCCTCATATGAGGACGCTAGGCACGAGTGGGCACAGGTAAATAACAAGACCAAAATAAGACAATTTCTTGCAAAACACATTGGACATCTTTAATTTCTTGCAGCAGCAAACTGTGAACAGTTGAACGTGTGAACATAACAGTAAAAAAATAATAAAAATATGAAAACTGTCTCTTTGCATGTTCAAATTGGTGATAATTTGGCGCTTTTTTCGAGAATTTATCCGGCCTGTGCACTTCACCAGAGAGACCGGGAAAATGTAAATAAGTAAACTCATACTTCTTTAGAACTTGACTAGCAGTACAGGACTTTAGCACTTGACTAGCGGTACAGGACTTTAGCACTTGTCTAGCAGTACAGGGATGATCGTTTTAGTCCTTGACTAGGACAACAGAAGTCAACAATTGGAACTGTATAGTTCACTCAGTGTGAAATTGCTCAAAGCATTTCACGTGCACTCCAACGCCGCATTTTCTACACTTTTGTCTGCATTTCTTGTGACAGAGTGCACAGCGGATTTGCTTGTCGATCCACTGTACCACGTGGTCTCTCCCATCGAAGCGTACAGCTCTGGAAACTCTACGGTCAAGTTGTGGAGTGTGGCCATGTGGACGACCAACAGGTGGGGGTTGTGCTGCTTCGGCCAAATAGTTTTTGACAATGGCACGGCGAACTGCAAGCAGGTCCAGTAGAGTGTTGGTCGCTGCAGCTGTGTGTCGATACAGAAGCCATGCCTGTTGCACGCTAACATCTACAATGTAAGCAAAAATAGGCCACCACCACTTTTTGGTTCTTATGGCGATTCTGTACGTGTCCACATTTTGGTCCATTCGGTCGACACCACCCATGGTCTTGTTGTAGTGGGAGATCAGAAACGGTTGACCGATCTGCACTCTCTGGTGAGCAGATCTGGACCAACGGCTGGCTGTCTGAACAGGATGGATGCCCACACAGTTGGATATGACGTTCACCACGCTGTTGTCATTCCAGCGAACTGCAACGAATCCGCTCTTGTCATCTGTGAAGTAGTCGTAAGTGCCTCAGCTTGCTTTCTGCATGTCTTTGACGTTCTTGAGTGGACAATCTTCCATGCGGTTGGACCTAATTGTCCCTGTGCATCCGATGCCTTTTGATGTCAGATGGTCAACTAGTTTCATCGAGGTAAAAAGATTGTCAAACGTCAGATGGTATGCATCATTCCCCTGGATTTTGGAGATCAAATCAACGACCACTGAGCCTCCCATCCCCAATCCTGGACACTCGGCAACCTGCTGGCCTTTCGCACCTTGGTAGGGTTCGAGCTGAACCACATATCCAAGAGGGGTAGCCAGGACCCAGAACTTGTAGCCAAAGCGTATTGGCTTCCCCCTGATAAACTGTCTGCATCCATGACGGCCATAGTACGGAACCATACTTTCGTCAATGCTGAGGCTATGTTGCTTGACAAAGTTGTTGAGGCCTTCCATCTGGAAAAATAATCGTTGCTGAGGCATTTGCTGACAGCTGTCTTCCATTCGGGTTTTCAACAGCCGGACCCTCTTCTTCATCACCACTATCCTCATCCGTGAGCGTGTCCACTGGTGGAGGCTCTATGAAGACATCTGCTCGATGGAAGTAGTTGGTTTCCTCCAGCATGTCCAGCACTTCATTGACACTATATCTGCCGAAAGAAATATACTGAGTGACTATCATGTTGAGTTACTATCATGCTAAATGACTCTAAAAACCTGTGACCGTTCGTGCCTAGCGTCCTCATATGAGGACGCCGCTTTGATTACTCATTATCACTAAAACACAAAATATTCAGACAAACTGAAAAACTTAGTTTCTAAAATGGTATTGAAGAACAATTTCACTTATGTAATGTTATTAAAAAAGTAAAAAATGAAAGAGTTATTTGCTTACCTTTTGGGTGGTGACATTTTGGTGGTTTCACACAGCACATGTGTAATCCAAAATGGCTGCTGCTGGAAGCTATGGAGAGGAAGAAACTCTAGCACGCAATGTTTGCTTCAGACTACTCCCCCTTGATATGTGTGTTATAAAAAAATGAGTCATTCACTTATTGGCTCTGACAGAAATGCCTAAATTCGAGGTGTCCTCATATGAGGACGCTAGGCAATAATGGGTTAAGGCATTTACCACTTATGCATACTGGTTATCTGGTGCATGGTTTGTTTACAGAGAGATAGACTGGGTCTCTATCTCTGTGGTCTACTTACAGAGACATAGACCTGGGTCTATATGTGGCCATTTCTGCGACTTTGGGCATTGTTGACTGAATCATCTGATTGAAGAAACGTGAGGTCAAAATTGGTAAACAAACTTCACAGTGCTCACTGACTCCCACTTCAAGCTGAATTTTTAAACGTTCAGTTGAGTATCAGCAGATGTCTATCATACTAAAAGTTCCTATCCCTGTTCATTGGCTCTATCGACGCCTGTTTTTAACCGCTTGCTTCCCTTTATATAATAAACCGTCCATAGATCGTCGTTCTCCCGAACTAACTCCTTAGTATGTCATCGAGAATAGAGGATTTGGTGTATTTTTTTTATGCAATGACGTCAGCGCTTTTCTGCGATTGGTCAATGCATTTCGTATCAATAATGTCGGTCACGCTTGAAATTATCGCTACTTCGTATTGCTTTCCAAACTTATACGAAGTGACTGGGAGAGTAGGGTCAGTCAAGTTATGAACTGAATTAGCCCCGAACAGTGAGATATAGAGAACAGAACACAAATACGAACGGAGATACTGGGAAACTCGAGTCAGTCGTCCCCACGCTCGAGAACTCAAGTGTAATATTTGAAGTTAAAATCTCCCTCGCCTACAGTGCGACAGAATAGCTCAGTTGGTAACGCGCTCGATCATGCGCTTCGTCCTTATTTTTGTGGTCCCGGGTTCGATTCCCTTCCACGGCAATTTTATTTTTATTAACTCGTTAACTCGTAATTCTTGATGAAAATTGATTGCCCTGTCCCGGGCAACACCGCTACTACATGTAATCAGGGGCGGAGCAGTTAAGCCAGAGGGGAGGGGGGTTACAACCTGGGGTCCAGGGGTAGACCCCTTGTGGGGTACAGGGGCAAGGCCCCGTTGGGAGGTCTGGGGGGCTTTGCCCCCCCTGAAGCTGAAGAGTTTTAGCTATTTTATGAACAATGTATGGCTTATCCTTGATTTTAAACATGATCAACTGGTGTCAGCAGCCACTCATTATTTCTTTTAAAGTTAGTATTAAATCTTCTTTTTTTTTGGACAGCCAGAACCCTTGTAACCCCCCCCCCCCCCCCCCTAATCCGCCCCTTGTAATGATGATATCAAGAAAACGTACAAAGCGCAAATACGGACGGGGAAAACGAGCTCGATTCGAAAAACACTGTAAAACAGATGAAAAGTAATGGAAAACAGTCTTGATAGGCACATGAATACATTTTAATCACAATGACTGTTTCCGCAGAAATGGCCACATATTATCTCTGTGCATAGTCTGCTTATAGAGGCATAATTATCTCTGTGCATGGTCTCCTTACAGAGATATAGAATAGGTCTATGTTTCTGGGGTCTGCCTACCTCAGACAAAATAGGTCTATTGCGATCTCTCAGTGGTCTGCTTCCCCAGCTGTAGCCCACAGCCATTGAGCGGTCATCAATATTGCACTGACCAGCCCAGTAATGTCCGTCTTTGTTGTGTTGAGAATGACTGCAGCTCTGCCCCATCACTCGCGGCATTTTTCTTCTTTATTTGGTGTTTAACGTCGTTTTCAACCACAAAGGTTATATCGCGACGGGGAAAGGGGGCGGGGGGGGGGGGGGGGGGGAGGAGATGGGATAGAGCCACTTGTTAATTGTTTCTTGTTCACAAAAGCACTAATCAAAAAATTGCTCCAGAGGCTTGCAACGTAGTACAATATATGACCTTACTGGGAGAATGCAAGTTTCAAGTACAAAGGACTTGACATTTCTTACATACTGCTTGACTAAAAATCTTTACAAACATTGACTATATTCTATACAAGAAACACTTAACAAGGGTAAAAGGAGAAACAGAATCCGTTAGTCGCCTCTTACGACATGCTGGGGAGCATCGGGTAAATTCTTCCCCCTAACCCGCGGGGGGTACACTCGCGGCAGCTGACGCCCATAGAGCGGGAAGCAGCATAATAAAGGAGAAGAGGATGTGGGGAATAGAAGAGGGGATGCTGGGGTAAGGAGGAGGGGTGGGAGGGATGGTGTGTGTGTAGGGGGGGGGGGGGGGGGGGGGCTGGAGGGGTGAGGGGTTTAGATAATGACCTGTCAGTTCAGGGTTGGGGCGAGTTCAAGGTCGGTATTTTTTTACTACAATGACTCGAAATCATGTCCGCGCCACGTATTAACCCGTTATCTCTGTATCAGAAACCTTTCACACAAACGAAGGTGAGTGTGAATCCAGGTGTTTTTCGCATAATTGCATGGCAGGTATAACAATGACGGTACAAATAGACCGACTTGCTGCAGTAATTACAACCTTCCACAAAGGCAATGGATGTCCGCAGCACATTATATATCTGGCGGTCAGTCAACTCTCTGTTGTTTATTTGTATGCTATTCGTCATTATTTTTAACTACACACGTTGGTCGGAAATCTGTCCGCGTGCGCATTGTCTTGATTCTTGACTGACGTTATAGTTGCAGTTCCAGAAGCTCGCGATGATCGAGATCAGAGGGGAAGACACTGTATGACATTTTTAAATGTTGCCAAGTTAAGCCTATTCTGAATTTGTGTCGATTTTTGAAATGGTACCTTACGTTTTTGTCAGGTCGATTTTGGGGGTACCCTTACTTCGGCGGCGGTCACGTGATACCTATAACAGAAATCTTTGATCGGAAAAGTGTGCCAGGTAGTCAAGTGAATGACACGGGAATGAACGTTTTAGTTGGGGTACGAATATGGGTGCAATAATTTGTTTGCAAGATATGCAAAACTAAACTGAGCAAACTTCTTCTGCGTTCGTGGGCTGAAAATCCCACGTACACTCGTGTTTTTTGCACGAGTGGAATTTTACGTGTATGACCGCTTTTTACCCCGCCATTTAGGCAGCCATTCGCCGTTTTCGGAGGAAGCATGCTGAGTATTTTTGTGTTTCTATAACCCACCGAACTCTGACATGGATTACAGGATCTTTTTCGTGCGCACTTGGTCTTGTGCTTGCGTGTACACACGGGGGTGTTCGGACACCGAGGAGAGTCTGCACACAAAGTTGACTGAGAAATAAATCTCTCGCCGGACGTGGGGACGAACTCACGCTGACAGCGGCCAACTGGATACAAATCCAGCGCGCTACCGACTGAGCTACATCCCCGCCCTCTGAGCAAACAAATTATTGCACCCATATTCGTACCCCAACTAAAACGTTCATTCCCGTATCATTTTATTTAAACTTTGTTTGCCATTAAATGCCCTTCAGTATGTTTATTAATGTATCCGCTTTTAGAATCCCTCTCCTTTACGGACCTTTTTGGAAAAATATTTTGAATGTTCCACTGTAACTCAAGTTAATACAGCTTTCCATAGAGGCATACGCAGTAAAACCAGCGAGGCCGTAGTGCAGATAGAGCAGTGGTCACTCGCAGCACTACCTGGGTAATCCCCGGCCAAGGATTAGCGCATATAGTTATCGTCCACGCACAAAGCCAGTGTCCAGTCATTTGCGTAAGGATAACGTGGCCTTGAGAGGTCACTGACCGCTAGGAGGAAAACAGTTGTTAGATGACCGGCCAGACAACTGTGTGGATGACCACTTGGAGATCGATTTCTCCTTCGAAAATATAAATCTTTGATGAAAATGTTCCTGCATGGAAGCTTAGGTCTGACGACTTGTCTGTGCAGTAGCAGAAGAAGAAGAAGAATTTATTCCGCCATATAGCATTACAGCCATTGGTATTTGTCCTGGTGTGGAAACATACATCCATACACTCCGTGCACAAAGTCATAAGGCTAGCGACAACAACAACAACAACAACAACAACAACAACAACAACAACAACAACAACAAATCAGAGTCATCACCGACGTACAGATAACTATAATGAATTCACCATCGTGTTTAAAAAAAGTTGTTGTATATATGATGTATGAATAACGGAATGTATATTATATGATAAGATTCGTAATTAAAATGCACATATCTTCTGATACATTGTATAACCATTTCCCTTCTCACTGAAAAAAAACCCCGTAAAACATCAATTACAGGTTCCAATAACATACAATGCTCGGTTTTTTATTCCGAGGTTCACTTAATAAGCGAGCAGTAACAGTGAGTTTAAAATAAATAAAGGAAAGACAGTCTTCGTTTGGTGCGATTTTCCGAAGAATGCATATCATCAGAGACACACATTTCTATCTATGTCTCTGATATCATTAAGAAAAACGATGATGCCCATTCCAACTTAAGTGGACGATATATAGTACCGCTTCCTAAAGTCAGTCGGTCTGACAAAGTAAGTGGAAGGGCAACGTAAATCTTTCGAGTTGTATTTTATCTGTCAAATATTGTTGGAGAACTGAAACACAATCTATCAACCCTTTTCTTCATTGTGTTGCTCTCTCTCTCTCTCTCTCTCTCTCTCTCTCTCTCTCTCTCTCTCTCTCTCTCTCTCTCTCTCTCTCTCTCGCTCTCTCTCTCTCTCTCTCTCTCTCTCTCTCTCTCTCTCTCTTTTTTTTATGCAAAAAATAGTTCTTTGTTATATATAATGTTTTTTTCATTTTTTCGACAAATGTCTTTGATGACATCATATCCGGCTTTTTGTAAAAGTTGAGGCGGCACTGTCACGCTCTCATTTTTCAACCAAATTGGTTGAAATTTTGGTCAAGTACGTAATCTTCGACGAAGCCCGGACTTTGGGATTGTATCAGCTTGGAGGCTTAAAAATTAATTAATGAGTTTGCTCATTAAAGTTGTCATTAAAATCGAATTTTTTCAAACAAATTTAAAATTGATTGCATCGTATTCTTCGTCAAATTCTGAATCTAAAATTATATACATAGTGGGGTATGTTATTTTTACTCTTAAAATGTGATCACAAGTAACGAAAATAGATTAATTAGTACTACGATTAAAATGTAAGAAATCGATCCAAAATGATTTCATCTTATCTTTATCATTTCCTGATTCCCCCAAACATATATATATATATATATGATATGTTGTATTCAAAACATGCTCAGAAAGTTAAAAAGAATACAGAAAAGCACGCTTTCATGCTTAGCGCAATACGCTGCCGCGCTAATCTGGCTTGTCAATTTCACTGCGTTTTGCACGTGAGAAGTGAGCGATTTCCTTCTTGAGGGGATTGACGAAGCTGTATTGTCTTGGTGAAAAAATGCAGTGCGTTCAGTTTCATTCCGTGAGTTCGACAGCTTGACTAAATGTAGTAATTTCGCCTTACGCGACTTGTTTAGGTTTTGTTTGTCAAGGATGTTTGCATAGTACCCTGCAAGGGCATACACTCACACTGTTAACAAAGTTAGATCGCACTCCCATCATACATGTGAACGTTTGTTTACGTTTGGGATCTGCCTATGTAAGCGTTTGTTGGAAACGCAAGTCATTTGTGTAGGTCCAGTAAGGTCATATATTGTACTACGTTGCAAGCCCCTGGAGCAATGTTTTGATTAGTGCTTTTGTGAACAAGAAACACTTAACAAGTGGCTCTATCCCATCTCCCCTCTTTCCCCTATCCCATCTCCCCCTTTCCCTCGTCGCGATATAACCTTCGTGGTTGAAAACGACGTTAAACACCAAATAAAGAAAGAAAGATGTGTGTAGGCGTGGCACACAAATGATCAGCAAAGTGACCAAAACCTCATTGAAACCAAGAAAAACCCTCCTAGAGTACGTTACACAGGCATAATTATGGTTATGTTCAAGGTTTAATAAAGTAAAGTTCAAATGACCGTGACATATTTTTGATTAGCGACACATTTTTGTCATTATTTTTTTTTACTGCTAAACCAACCGGCGAAGAGTACAACAAACCCATCCACAATTTATGAAGACTAATAATTACCAGAAGCATTATTTGACTGTCAAACATCCGAGCAAACAACAGTGCAATGGTTATTATACCACTCGTCGAAGCATTCATACCTCTCGACCGTTTTGTTTCATATTTATTATAGCCATTTGTAGGGCTACATTGCTCACTGTTAGCTTTGTTCCTGCAAGCATGTTTTTCATTTTGCATGACTATAAATCCACGCTCCAGTGAAGTGTCCTATCATTTATGGGTTTGGGGTTTTAACCTGTGCTGTTCTTCTGTTGGTTTGGTGGGGCATAGACCATTTATCCTGGACCGCCAACTAGCTCTCTCCGCTCTTTCTCTCTATTACGAGGTAGCGGCCTCTCGCATTTAGGAACCTACGCTTACAAGCCTTTCAGAAATCAGGGGGACGTGATATCCGGTGTCGATTGTAAACATGGACGAAGTTGCTGAGGTAAGTTCTGAAAATGCTAAAATAAACTCAGCAAAAGTGCATATGGAACATGTTTTTCGATGAGTTTTGTTAAAGTTTAGTTTGGAGTTTTGGAAAATCCAGTTCATTGTCACCTCCCATTGTCACAAATAACTGGAGCGTGCTTTCTTTTCACTGTCTTCGAATCGCTGGCCTTTCAAACCGGACGCGACGCGCCCCTGAAAGTCGAGAGTCGTAACCTCGAAGGGTCACGTGACGAGTTGGCGGTCCAGGCTATTTGGTCTATGGGTGGGGATAGTGGGTTTTTATTTCTCTTCATTTTTTACGATGGTTTTTTTTGCGTGCGCGCGCGCGCGCGCGCGTGTGTGTGTGTGTGTGTGTGTGTGTGTGTGTGTGTGTGTGTGTATGTATGTGAGTGTGTGTATGTGTGTGTGTGTGTGTGTGTGTATGTGTGTGTGTGCGTGCGTGAGTGCATGCTTGTGTGTGTGTGTGCTTGTGTGTGTCAATAATGGCTTTTTGCACGTGTATGCAGATTACCTTGTGTATTCCTGTTCACTTGTTGTATGCTCCCGTCTATTGTGTACGTGAGTGTTTCTCACCGCCCAAGGTTATTGGTTTTGTGTGTGTGTGACAGTAGCGATAATGGATGTGTGTATAGAGTGATCAAACGTTGCACGCGGGACACGAAAAAATATGTGCGCGGAATATAAGTCTAATATTGCTATTTCATATGTTACGTGGATTTCCATTGGTCAATTGGCCAAAACTGAGCTCAGTGCAAAAGTGATATCGACGACATTTCCGTCGATATCAGTTTTGATATCGACGACCTCTTTATGGGGACACCCCGAAGCGTCCCGGTACCAAAGCGTCCCGGTACCGAAGCGTCCCGGTACCGAAGCGTCCCGGTACCAAAGCGTCCCGGTACCGAAGCGTCCCACTATAACGCGTCACAGGACTTAGACTTTTTTTTTTTAAACCTTGAGTGACCTTGATTTGACCTTGACTTGACTAACCATATTTATTTTTTTTAAATTTAATCTTGACCTTGATTTGACCTTGACTTCACTGATTTTTGTAATTTTGCACAGACCTTGATTTGCTTTCGGTAAAAAAAAAAATCACTTTTTGTCCAACTTTTCCCCAACTTTATTTTAGATCTGTACTCACAACACACCAATTTGGAAATACTGTACCCGTGTGGACAAGTTCGGATGAAAAGTCCGTAGGCTTCCGTTCACAAGAGGGATATGTCTGTTATCACACACGCTTTCTGGCTTCACTAAGCGTGAGCGTCGGAAAAAGTCTTTTCAGTTCTGCCTCCGACTTTTAAATTGTATCATTTGGGTTAATTTGGGTTTGTTTGGGTTCATTTGGGTAATAAAAAACGCTCGCGCTGGACCCGAGTACTCTTCAGACTGGCTCGCTCCCCCAGTATGAAAGTTTTTGTCTTGTGCACGTTTAAGACCAAGTGATTGCTCTGTGTGAATTACAGGCATTCCCTTTGCTTTATAAATACATTGGCATGCGAGCCGAGGATGTGCGTGGTGACTGGTACCGGGACGCTTCGGCACCGGGACGCTTCGGTACCGGGACGCTTCGTGCCCTACTGCGCGGGAGCGTCCCGAAGCGTCCCGGTACCAAAGCGTCCCGGTACCCCTGTGACGCGTTATAGTGGGACGCTTCGGTACCGGGACACTTCGGCACCGGGACGCTTCGGTACCGGGACGCTTCGGTACCGGGACCCTTCGGTACCGGGACGCTTTGGTACCGGGACGCTTCGTGATGTACCCCTCTTTATTGCTTCCCCACTTCAAAAACAAAAACACCTAAATTTAAAAACAAACAAATATATATGAAAATGTAATTATCCCAGAATTTAGTTGGGCAAGTGACTAAAGACTTTTTGAAAGGAAAGACATTTTAAAATACTGAAAAGTACAAGAAAAGAGTGAACAAAAAGAAATAATAATCAGAGGGAGGGATATGGAACAGCCAAAACTGAGACAAATACTTTTGTAATTTCTTTACAGTAAATACAAAATGTCAAGAGAATTAGCAATATATCTAACATTGACTGACTGTGTGATGATATCTTCTGCTATTGGTCTGTTTCGACAGTGATATCAAAATCTCGATTTTGATATCACTGTCTCAACAGACCATTGCAGAAGATATCATCACACAGTCCGTCAATATTATGAGTTATTTCTAATATGCTGACTGTTAGCAAATGATAACAAGACATGTCGAGAAAAAAGATATCAAGCATGAGCCTTTTAGGCGAATGCTGATATCGTTTGTGAGACATGTCTGTTATCATTTGATAACAGTCAGCATATTAGAAATAACGGTTTTATTACCGTTTAATTCGACCAAAAGAAATTTCGAAGCAACCCCGCGAATTTGACAGAACAGACGCAATGGGAACTTGAGCGCTTCTACCTGATTATGCCTGTCAGTCAGTCAAAGAATTCTCGTGACCTGAGTCAGCCAATCAGAGTAACACACCTGACGTGATGAATATTCACAGGTCAAACTGCCTTTGACACACAACAATCTCAGTACAAGAGTAAACCATGTTGAACATGCGTTTCGGTTGCTTCGCTTTTTCTCGTCACTTGAACAGAGAGCGACAGATTTAGAACCGACTCCAGACGGATGGGAAATGACGAGTAAAGATACATTTGATGTAAAGCGAGTGGCACAATTTCACTTGATTTTTCCGAACTTTGATCATTTAGATTTCAAGTGAGCGGTCGGCATTGCACACTCAGACGATGGGCGGTGCCTTGCTGTTCCGTTACGCACCCACCGACAAAACTGACTCGCTTTTCGGTATTTTTTAGATAAAGAGAGTATTACCTGACAGCATTTGTAGTGTCATTCTTTAGAATAAATCGCGCTGATATTGTTGAATTACATTTTTACTTTGTCTTGTTAATTTTTAGCGTGATATACAAAAAGGGTCCCTGCCTGAACGTTATAACATTTAGAGGGTCACCTAGAATCCGTCCTGATTGGTCAAAAAGCCATATGGGGCACTGAATTGGTAATAATACCCAATATTGACGGACTGTGTGATGATATCTTCTGCTATGGTCTGTTGAGACAGTGATATCAAAATCGAGACCGGAGGTAACAGGAGGATGTGTGGTTGGAAGGGGTCGGGGGTGAGGGGGGTTGGAGTAGGGATGCAAAATGTGGAGAAATATGTGTGTTAGAGGGGAGTAGAGACGGGGGTGGTAGGAGGAGGAAAGAGAGAGAGAGAGAGGTGAGAGAGAGAGAGAGAGAGAGAGAGAGAGAGAGAGAGAGAGAGAGAGAGAGAGAGAGAAACCGACACTCACAAACGGAGAGCTTTGCTTCATTCTGGACACACACTCATGGCTAACCTTACA
This sequence comes from Littorina saxatilis, assembly GCF_037325665.1. Lineage (NCBI taxonomy): Eukaryota > Metazoa > Mollusca > Gastropoda > Littorinimorpha > Littorinidae > Littorina > Littorina saxatilis. Next base: position 17,988,520 of record NC_090256.1, on the reverse strand, counting down.
AACAGCCGAAGCAATTAATACTACATGCTGTTACCTGCCGCAAACCACCACCCCCACCCCACCCCCTGTCCACCAACCCCCTACCCTCTCACTCCCACCCACCCCACGTACTAGCTTTGGTTAGTTGTGAAGTAGTAAGACCGGGGGAGGGCAGGAGCGCATGCAGACATGTACAGAACTATAGCCGCTACAGCGGGACTGATCCAGTAGCTCGGACCTATTAGTACCACCACAGCGGGCACTCTGCCAACAAAACCTTATGTAATTGGTGGCCGCAGTTGGACCTGAGATTACCTCTATCGCTTGCTCCCCTTGGCTTGGCTCCGCAAGGCCAGAGCGTGGTGTGGTGTGGTTGGTGTGGTCGTAAGCGAGATCAGAAAACTTTAGTAGTTCTATTGCTCCGCTGCTGCTGTTGTCCACTGCACTAGTATAGTACATTGAGCAGGCATTGTGTGTATGTATGCGGTTATGCTCAGCAGGTTGTGAAAATTGATGGAGTGTACTATTGTGCATGGACAGACCCAGTGACCAAGTTACCAGTATTGAGTCGTCTGAGGAATACACTGGCAGAGAAGTGACCAGCAGTGAGGCTTGCGAAGATGAACTGTGCTGTATGTACTATGCTGGATTGACTGACTGACTGACTGACTGTATACTATTACTATTGCAGTAATGGGTTACTATCTCCAGTATTGTTGAATAGTCGAGAAGAATATATATATATTTATGTATGCAGAAGTGGCCAGCAGTGGTAGTAACCCTCTCCAAGAGCCGCTGCCCAGCATGCGTGGTTGATGCAGTAAGCAGTGGCCGTGGTGTTGTGTGATGTGACGTGGCGTTGTGCGTGCGTGTGTGTGCAAGTTGCACAGTGCAGGAGATAACGACAGTTTGAGTGGAGTTTCTTCAGTCTTGTGTGCATGCTCTATCTGCCAGCTGCTGTCCAGCAGGCGTAGAAGACAGCAGAACACGAGGCCGCATTTTTTGCCTAGCCTAGCCTAGCCTAGCCTAGCCTTGCCTAGCTCAGCTGACCGGCTCAGCTCGATCTCTACCTTGCTTTAAACTTATACACGGCTGTGCTATCAATATATATTTGCCGTCGTCACAAGTTAGATCTGATATCAAAACATATCTGCCGTCGTTTGCTCTGATATCAAGACATATCTACCGTCATTAGCTTTGATATCAGGATAATTCCATCTACCGTCTCGGCGTGTTATTGTTTCTGTTTCACCCATCATTTGGTAGAAAGAGACACGCGGTACTGTCCGCAATCGCCTGTGTTTAAGCCGAGATAACACGCTCAGGAGATGTATGTGTTTGTATGACAGGTGTGATGTGTGTATTTCTGACATTTGTCGCAGGACCTTGAATTCTCACTTTACCGTCGGCAGTTTCTTTACGTTACTTTTGTATCGGAAAGCGTCTCGAGTGTGTGCCTGTGTTTCACTTCGTGAGATGGATACAGCAAGACTTTTCTTTATTCTTTCTTTATTTGGTGTTTAACGTCGTTTTCAACCACGAAGGTTATATCGCGACGGGGAAAGGGGGGAGATGGAATAGAGCCACTTGTCAATTGTTTCTTGTTCACAAAAGCACTAATCAAAAATTTGCTCCATGGGGCTTGCAACGTAGTACAATATATGTATTACCTTACTGGGAGAATGCAAGTTTCCAGTACAAAGGACTTAACATTTATTACATACTGCTTGACTAAAACCCACTAACAGCAGCAAAGTAACACATAAAAACAGTCAACTAAAGTGATTACAGAATTTGTGTGTGGAACATTGGCGTCGTTGGGAATTGCGTGTTGCTTCGAAACTAAGTGAAAGTGAGACCGAACAAAAACGAATCTACCTGGTGAAAAGGATAACAATGTGAACAAACGGGATGATGGAACTCCATCGTGTCCGAGTATAGTGTCGTGTCCGAGCATTGTGCTGTGTCCGAGTGAGAAATCGCACCTGCAAGACCAGTCCGTATACTACACGTGAGCCAGCCAAAGTTCAGTATTTTCAGAAGCCGATGATTGTGTTCTGGGCGGCGAAAGGGAAAGGTGAATGACCCCTCAGTGGCCAGCGCTTCAAGGCTTTCTGGACATGAGTGCTAGTAATGCCAACAGTGTCGCTTACAGTTGTGAACGCGAGCCTCGACAGGTATACTACTCTAGGTATATAATATCACGTACAGTATACATAGCTTTGATGGTGAGCATAATCAGTCAGGTGTAGCTGTCGTGTTGTTTTTGACTGGATGACTGTGAATGGAAGTTGTTGTGGAGATCGCTAGATACCACTGGAATCGAATGGAAGGATAAAGAACATTATGGAACTTATTTTGATTAAGTGCGCAGTCACTCATGACGTAAGCGTAGACGCTCATCGGACAGACGGAACTGTGTAGATCTAACCAGATTAGTGTCGATGTTTCCCGAATATTCTCGTATGTCCATTAACTATATAAGTAGGGCTGCGCACACGTATGGTTGTTCTTTACCAGTCTTGCACTTGTTCTTTCTTACACTGTGCTGAGAGATATTGTCACCGTTGTTCCAGCTGTTAATAACTCTACAGAACCTACACAACTCGTTGTGTCTCCTTTGCGACTGAGAGTGGCGAAAGGAAAAACACGACAGAAGTTTTATATAGGAGTGGGGGTCAAAGAGACACCATCAGATGTGGGTTTTGTTCACTACATCTTGTTCTCTTTTTTGTGTGTGCGTACGGCTTACGCACGAACCTTCTGAGCCAATTAGTTAGCAAGTTTGATGCCACCCTTCTATCTTATTTGCCTTGTGTGTCTTTTACATAGGGACATTTGCGGAAACAGTGACATAGACACATAGAAAGATACATGCAAAGATGCACAGGGTAACAAGGATATACTCATCCCTCTTTTTGTCTCTGCTTGTATGCCTGCATGTCTGTCTCTCTCTGTGACTGTTTGTCTGTTTTTCTGTAACTGTATGTCTTTTTCTGTTTGTCTCTGTCTCTGTCTATATATGTCTGTCTGTCTGTCTGTCTGTCTGTCTGTCTGTATTTATCTCTCTCTGTCTCTGTCTGTCTCTGTCAATGTCTCTGTCTGTCTGTCTGTCTGTCTGTCTGTCTGTGTGTGTGTGTGTGTGTGTGTCTCTCTCTCTCTCTCTCTCTCTCTCTCTCTCTCGCTATCTCTCTGTCTCTATCTCTGTCTCTCTGTGTCTGTCTGTCTGTCTGTCTGTCTGTCTCTCTCTCTCTCTCTCTCTCTCTCTCTCTCTCTCTCTCTCTCTCTCTCTCTCTCTCTCTCTCTCTCTCAGATTGTAAGAAAAGGCGTAGCCTTAAATCTTAATCCTTGTTGAATAAAGTTCAATTCAATTCAATTCTCCCTCTCTCCCTCTCCCTCTCTCTCTCTCTCTCTCTCTCTCTCTCTCTCTCTCTCTTTCTCTCTCTTAACATGGAATTTGTACGTGGATAGGTATCACATTTAACATTGATTCACGCTTTCCTTTCCTTAAAAGTATAACAAACAAACCCACCCAACAACAACAATGACCCAAAGATACAAACAAACATGTATAGGTTCATTACACTTTTTCTTTCTTTGTCTCTTTCTTTTAATAGTTAATTGCACCTACACCCATGTAGCATGTCAGAAACTATACTCGCATTTTAACTTGCATAAAGTTTTCGTATCCGTCCATCCAAACAGCCATGTACGCATTTTAACTTGCATAAAGTGTTCGTATCCGTCCATCCAAACAGCCATGTACGCATTTTAACTTGCATAAAGTGTTCGTATCCGTCCATCCAAACAGCCATGTAAGCATTTTAACTTGCATAAAGTGTTCGTATCCGTCCATCCAAACAGCCATGTAAGCATTTTAACTTGCATAAAGTTTTCGTATCCGTCCATCCAAACAGCCATGTACGCATTTTAACTTGCATAAAGTGTTCGTATCCGTCCATCCAAACAGCCATGTACGCATTTTAACTTGCATAAAGTTTTCGTATCCGTCCATCTTAACAGCCATGTACGCATTTTAACTTGCATAAAGTGTTCGTATCCGTCCATCCAAACAGCCATGTACGCATTTTAACTTGCATAAAGTGTTCGTATCCGTCCATCCAAACAGCCATGTACGCATTTTAACTTGCATAAAGTGTTCGTATCCGTCCATCCAAACAGCCATGTACGCATTTTAACTTGCATAAAGTGTTCGTATCCGTCCATCCAAACAGCCATGTAAGCATTTTAACTTGCATAAAGTTTTCGTATCCGTCCATCCAAACAGCCATGTACGCATTTTAACTTGCATAAAGTGTTCGTATCCGTCCATCCAAACAGCCATGTACGCATTTTAACTTGCATAAAGTGTTCGTATCCGTCCATCCAAACAGCCATGTACGCATTTTAACTTGCATAAAGTGTTCGTATCCGTCCATCCAAACAGCCATGTACGCATTTTAACTTGCATAAAGTGTTCGTATCCGTCCATCCAAACAGCCATGTACGCATTTTAACTTGCATAAAGTTTTCGTATCCGTCCATCTTAACAGCCATGTACCAAATGGTTCAAAAGCAAATTAACAAGCAGTTTCGGTGCTGTCTTTCGAAGGAAGGATAAAGCACGAACATTGTCTAAGATTACCAAACAGATTATTCCAATTCATGCGCAAGTCATGTTCTCATGACAACGAAGCAGGGACATATTACGCGTTAATCGTTCGAATACTGACTGCCCAGATTTGGGTGGAAAGCAAAGTTTGTTTGGTTTTTTTTTTGAGAGAGAGAGAGAGAGAGAGAGAGAGAGAGAGAGAGAGAGAGAGAGAGAGAGAGAGAGAGAGAGAGAGAGAGAGAGAGAGAGAGGTAAACTCTGAAGAATATAAGTGCAAATTGTGCGGGTTTTTTTTTTAGCAGACGCACATTCATTATGTCATTCTTACTGATTTTGCTGAAATGTTTGTATCCAATAGATAGATGACCACAAACGCCACCCCTGCCTTTGACGCACATATCAATATATATATATATATATATATACGACTAGTGTCTGTCTATCTGTCTGTCTGTCTGTCTGTCTGTCTGTCTGTTCGCGATGCACGGCCAAAGTTCTCGGTGGATCTTTTTCAAATTTGGACACCGTATTCAGCTACACCCCGGACACAACCTCATCGATGAGATATTTCAACATGTGCTCTCAGCACGTAGCGCTGAACCGATTTTGGTTCCACCTGAGCTACCCGGGCCCCCATACCAAAGCCGCTAGACCACATCACAACGCCAAAGTTCTCGGTGGATCTTTTTCAAATTTGGACACCGTATTCAGCTACACCCCGGAAACAATACCATCGATGAGATATTTCAACACGTGCTCTCAGCGCGCAGCGCTGAACCGATTTTGGTTTTTCTGTTCATTTCACCATTCCCAGTAACTCTTCCTTATCTTCTCCAGTGTTTTGCGTTTATCTCCCTTCCTTCGTGTGGCTTCAATCCATATTCCCGTTTCTACGTTACTATTTTTAGAATGTCACTGCGCTGTCCAGAACGCTTCCCTTGCACCCGTAAGTTGTTCTTACTGTCAAAGTGAAAAGGTCGAATCAATTTATAGCCACGCGAAAAATACACTGTCACCTATCTCTATATATTTATAGATATAGATATACATATATATATTCGGCTTCTCTCTGTGTGTGTGTGTGTGTGTTTGTGTGTGTGTGTGTGGGCAACACCTGTGGATTATAGAGTTCTGTTTGTGATGGGGTCTAGCGGCTTTTGTCTGTCTGTATGTTCTGGCATTTGAGAAGCCATAACAGATAATATAGGGCTAAGAAATAAGCTCTAAAATTCTCAATCCCGTTTGACAGGACTTCGCCTTCAAAGGTGATTGTGGTGAACCGCCACGCTGTCTGTCTCTGTCTCGCGATTCACCCCGGCGAAGCCGGGTATTCCTCTAGTAAATACGTATATATGACGTGTAAATCAATTGCAGTTATTGCTGCATGTGATACATAATGACACAGTTTTGACACTGTGGATGACTGTATGACCACGAACGCCAGAATTGCCTTTGACGCACAAATCGATTACGAATGACCCATAAATCAATTGCAGGTATTGACGCAGTTTTGACACTGTGGATGACTAAACGAGTTGCAGTGGCTCCCATCAAACTGCTTCGGCTTTATTCGTGCTGCACTGTTCGTGAAAAGGATCTTCATGTTGCACTGCTCATTCGCAAGCTCTGCTTGTAACCCGAGAATAATGGCTGAAGATGTTGAAACGTGAAGGCAATGGACTTCCACTAGTACCAGCCGTACACTGCCCAGGCCATAGTGTGTGGATACAGTCAGATCCAGGCGTTGCGTTTGCCTGACTGTCCGATATGCCACAAGCAACAGAGACTGCAGTGTTATTGCTGGCAAGCTTGTCTGACGTCGTTGGAATATTGACGATGACGTGTAGCTTAAGTACCTATGACGTATACATATCATAACTGTTGTGTGGATATTATCATCGCCAATTAATTATGTGGAAACAGTCAACAACAAAACATACTATTCCTTGAGGAGTTTACTTAAGAAGTCATTGCCGTGATTCTCGACATGGATGTTGACAGTCATACCGGATTATCGTTCAAGAAGGGGTTCCAATGCCTGGGTTAAAACAGATTGCTTCAGTACTGTCTGCCGTGGTTACATTCGAGGATCGTCATAAGTTTGCGAGTCACCAAGATTTGCCTTTGAGTGGAATCAGCAACGCTGAAAAACACATAAGCTTAAATGCGAACCATTGAGGATTCTCTGTTTATTTTCTCGAATACTTCACCTTGTGAGTCCAGGAACTCTGAGAGCTTAACAGCTTGTTGCAATTATTCTTCAACAAGACGGAAGTGTTTCTTGTTAGACGCTGCAGCTTGTGATGCCCAGCTCTAATCAGGTCTGACACAACGTGAACGCGCTTCTACAATCAAAGAGAAGTGTCCGCCGCAAGTTTTCTTTAATCATCACGGATTCGCGGATGATGTGGAAGCGAATGTGAGTGGGCTGCCTTCACCAAGGGTTGTGAATGCAGGGGAATAGAGGCTACTTGCCAGTGAAGGTGGAGAAAGGCCTGAGGATGTGGCCCGCCGAATGGGAGCAGGACCTTTTGGAGCCCTCCGCCTACTACCACCATTATCACCCTCTGTCAGGTAATACGCGTGCAATATAATTATATATCACACACTTATTATTGCTAGGGGTTGACGGATTGTAAATACTTTTGATAATGCGTTGAGTTCGTGTTTGCACATAAAGTTGGCCAAAAAATTATTGCAACAAATTTCAAACCCAAATTAAAGCATTAATTCCTTTGTCATTTAATTAAAACTGTATATGCCAGGTAAGACCGTTCACTTAACCTTCCGGATCACCTTTTGGATTAAATATTTCTTTTACAGGAATCACGTGACCGCCGCTCAAGTAAGGGTACCCTCAAAATAGACCACACAAAAACGGAAGAGCCGAATGAAAAATTGACAAGAAATCACAATAGGCAAATCTTTGCAACTTTGACGTACGAGAAGAAAGTCAAACCAATTATCTACCCTGAACAGATTGTTTTGTTTTGCTACCTTGCGTATTTCGCAAGCTATGCTATTCCTACTGATGCAGGTGTCGATCGCAAGAGCGTTCAAAAACGGAACGTTTTACGTCAATTTTTATGGGTATCATGTCAAAAAGCGCTACATTTTAGCAATGACTTGGTGGATTTCTTTGAAACTTTCAGAATATTTTACCAACATACTAGAGATACTTCGTGCAAAAGTTTGGATCGTTACAGTTGTTTATCCAGATGTGAAGCAATGTTTCGGAAAATGTTGTTAAACTTGTCATAGGATTGTTCACTTGTCTTCAAAAAATTCATGACTTTGTATATCCACAGATAAATGATTGATACAGATTCTGTCTAAGTTTCATTTGCGTGTAGCCGCTGGCGTTAATTTGCTAGTCATGCAAACACATGAGGAAAAAATGGAACGTTCACGCTGTTTCGCGCTTACAGCTGTTATCGCTGCGTGCTACGGTCACGCTTGGCTGGGCATCGCTGTGGCACCAGAATCATCGCTTAAATATGTAGCGTGTTTACAGGCCCAGCAAATTTGAGTCAGTGCTTACACGCACATAAAACTTTAGCAGTGTGTGTATCAATCATTGTTCGAAAGGCATGCAAAGTCATGAATGTTTTAGACCCAAGGAAACAATCCTATGACGAGATTAAAAACTTCTTTCGAAAAATTGCATAACATTTTAACAAACACTTGTAACAATCCATAATTTCGCTCGAAGTATCTCTAGTATGTTGGTAAAATATTCCGAAAGTTTCAAAGCAATCCACCAAATCATTGCTAAAGTGCAGACTTTTTTTTGTCATGATACCCCTACAAAATGACGCAAAAAGTCCCGTTTTTGACCGCTCTTACGATCGACACCTGCATCAGTAGGAATAGCATAGCACGCGAAATACGCAAGGTAGCAAAACAAAACAATCTATTCAGGGTAGATAATTGGTTTGACTTTCTTCACGTATGTCAAAGTTGCAAAGTTTTGCCTATTGTGATTTCTTGTCAATTTTTCATTCGGCTCTTCCGTTTTTGTATGGTCGATTTTGAGGGTACCCTTACTTGAGCGGCGGTCACGTGATCCGTGTAAAAGAAATATTTAATCCAAAAGGTGATCCTGTAGGTTAAGTGAACGGTCTTAACTGGCATATACAGTTTTAATGAAATGACACGGGGATTAATGCTTTAATTTGGGTTTAAAATTTGTTGCAATAATTATTTGGCCAAGTTTACTATACCAGGAGTTCAGGCTATGGGTCATACCTTGTATGCCGTTGTGATCTTCTGGCTCTTGTTGTACCCAAGTCCTGGTGGTGATATAAAGGGAGAAAGGGAAGTTAGAGTTGGGGGTAGAATGAATTCAGGTTTTAGTCGGTGAGACATTCTCCTGGGGAGCAGTCGATCATTTCATCAATCTTTAATATAGACTGATACTTACCCTCGTCGTCTATTCATTCATCAAGCTAAATATAGTCCAGCCAAGCCACCCAACTTACCATCAATTCATTCATCCTGTCGTCAGCCAAAACGGTCGATCATTATACTGTTATATAATCTTATATCGCGCGCGTATCTCCAGACTCGGACTCAAGGCGCAGGGATCTATTTATGCCGTGTGAGATGGAATTTTTTACACAATACATCACGCATTCACATCGACCAGCAGATCGCAGCCATTTCGGCGCATATCCTACTTTTCACGGCCTATTATTCCAAGTCACACGGGTATTATATTCTATAATCACCACCCACATTTCGAGGTCTGTGAACAGCAATGTTGCTCTAATCCTGTTTGAAAGAGAGAAACAAAATAGAGAAGGAGAAGAAAAAAAACAAATGGTCAAAGTCAATATATATATCCATACACGTAAAAACCCACTCGTGCACACACACAAAAAAACCACTCACGAGTGAACGTGGGAGTTTCAGCCCATGAACGTAGAAGAAGAAGAAGAAGCAAAAGAAGAATAAATCCACCGTAGCACCTATGCATTCATTTATTCATGCAACAAAAAAGAAAAAAGAAAAAAAAGGAAGCAGAAGAAGAAGAAATGAGGGCAAACTGAGGTTCACAGACAAGTCGGTTAACTAGGCGTCTTGTCGCAGGTGACACGCTTTTTTTAAAGCACTTTTCCGAATTAACACACAAAGGAAGAGAAGTTCCGGTCATTTTCAAGACGAGTGCGGATTGCTAATTTGCGGTCTAAAAAGCCTACCAGTGTGGTGTGCAAGCAGATGCTGTTATTATGTATATAACCAACCTTCGGCCTTGGTCAATAAATATGAAACAAAAGACGATATGCTCCCCCTCGGACCGACAAAAAAGCTGGTCTGTCAACAACCCATCAAACATCTTATACTGTCACACGACTAACTCGTAATAGCGGGTACTTTCTCTTGCTCTTTCTATTTTTCTCTCCCCCCCCCCCCTCTCTCTCTCTCTCTCTCTCTCTCTCTCTCTCTCTCTCTCTGTCTTTCTATCTCTGTCTGTGTCTCTCTTTCCCCTTAATCTCCTCCTTCCCCGTCCGTTTCTCTCCCCACATTACCTCTCTCTCGCTCTCTCTTTATCTGTCTGTCTGTCTGTCTGTCTGTCTAACTATCTCATGTCTATTTGTCTATTTGTCTGCGTCTGTTTCTCTATCCCACCTTAATCCCCTCCTTCTCCTTCCCTTTCTTATCCACCACTCTACTCCTCTTTAACCCTCCTTACCCCTTTCCTTCCTCCCTTTTCATTTTATTTTCTCACTACCAAAATGATGACAAAAACGATGTTTGGTGGTTGTGTTGTAATTAGTAATACTGTATGATTGCGATTGACAATTGTCCTTTTATTGTCTTTATTTTTATATTTAGTCAAGTTTTGACTAAATATTTTAACGTAGAGGGGGGAATCGAGACGAGGGTCGTGGTGTATGTGTGTGTGTGTGTGTGTGTGTGTGTGTGTGTGTGTGTGTGTGTGTGTGTGTGTGTGTGTGTGTGTGTGTGTGTCTGTCTGTCTGTCTGTCTGTGTGTGTGTGTGTGTGTGTGTAGAGCGATTCAGACTAAACTACTGGACCGATCTTTATGAAATTTGACATGAGAGTTCCTGGGTATGAAATCCCCGAACGTTTTTTTCATTTTTTTGATAAATGTCTTTGATGACGTCATATCCGGCTTTTCGTGAAAGTTGAGGCGGCACTGTCACGCCCTCATTTTTTAACCAAATTGGTTGAAATTTTGGTCAAGTAATCTTCGACGAAGCCCGGACTTCGGTATTGCATTTCAGCTTGGTGGCTTAAAAATTAATTAATGACTTTGGTCATTAAAAATCTGAAAATTGTAAAAAAAAATAAAAATTTATAAAACGATCCAAATTTACGTTTATCTTATTCTCCATCATTTGCTGATTCCAAAAACATATAATTATGTTATATTCGGATTAAAAACAAGCTCTGAAAATTAAATATATAAAAATTATTATCAAAATTAAATTGTCCAAATCAATTTAAAAACACTTTCATCTTATTCCTTGTCGGTTCCTGATTCCAAAAACATATAGATATGATATGTTTGGATTAAAAACACGCTCAGAAAGTTAAAACAAAGAGAGGTACAGAAAAGCGTGCTATCCTTCTTAGCGCAACTACTACCCCGCTCTTCTTGTCAATTTCACTGCCTTTGCCATGAGCGGTGGACTGACGATGCTACGAGTATACGGTCTTGCTGAAAAATGGCAGCTACTTGACTAAATATTGTATTTTCGCCTTACGCGACTTGTTATGTCTTAGTTTAGCAGGGACAGATTGTAAGACTATAGGCGTGAGCCTAAAATCTCCATCCTTGAGTAATAAAGTTCGTTCGTTTATCCCCCCCCAAGCCCCCCCCCCCATCTCCCCCCTCCAAGCCCCCCCACCCCCCGTCTTCTTCAGTCAACCCTGCTAGACATTACGAATTAGGGCTATCGACCCAAGGCATTTTCTTCGACAACTGAGAAATCTTTTCTTCCGGTTGCCCCGTGCGCGCTCTGTCCTGTCGCAGACACGCTGACAACAGCACTTAAAAAAATCACGATGTTCTTTTATTGGGAGCCGGGGCGATTAGGCAAGCTCTGGTGTTGTTGCTGCTGATTTTGCTGATTTCCTTTTTTTTTAATTTTTTTTTAAATACATTTGACGTCAGACTAAGCTCGTGTTGATCCTGAAAACACGATCGAAGCTATACGTCTTTATTCTACATACGTGAGAGAGACCATAATATCGTTCAAACCACACGTGTGTATATCATGTAAATGAGGTCATGTCCAGCAAGTCTGGTAGGGACCTGTTTTTCCCACTGCTTATGATGCCAAAGTCACCGAAACAAACGTCATTATGGAGACCCAAAAAATTGCGCTCGCTAATTCCCCTCGGTGAATTTTTGGTGTGTGTGTGTGTGAGAGAGAAAACAAAATGGGTGGAACTAATAATACACAATCTTGTTGTGAAGCTGTCACCAAACCGTTAGTCTCTTGTCTAAAATCTGTCTGCTGTCAACTAACAGAGATTCAGGAGAACAAAAAAATGGTCACGCGCTTTTCTCTTCGTGTCGCTTTTTTTTTTGTTTGCTTTGGCAAAACACGGCTTATTATTCGGCATTTCTCCAATATCAAATGCTAATATTGGAAAACTGCTTTTGAGTGCAAATCGCAATCACAGCTTGGAAGAGCAGTACATGTAATTGTTGTGTATAGACGTGAAATCACCGGGTTGGCATTTCGTTTATCTTGTCGAACACCCCGCTTCACTACTCCACTCGTCTATCGCTTCATCCTGTGACAAAGTTAAGGTGTATATATATATATATATGCTACATATTATTCTGTCGGGTTGCATGCATGTCAGACCATGTTATCGTCTGCACTTCATGGCCGGCTCTCTCTCTCTCTCTCTCTCTCTCTCTCTCTCTCTCTCTTTCTCTCTCTCCCTCTCTCTCTCTCTCCCTCTCTCTCTCTCTCTCTCTCTCTCTCTCTCTCTCTCTCTCTCTCTCTTTGGAATACGATCATTCTGTCCGAGAAATAGAGCTGACATTCTCGCTCCCTCCCCAACTCATTCCGTCCTCAAGAAAGTTTATGTCAAGTTTTAAGACACGCCCTTTTTATACCATAACAATATTTAATTTTGGAAAAGTTTTCTCTCGAATTATTTTACAATCTGACAACAGTAATTTCTTATTTAAGCAAAATACCATTGCATGTTATGTCTTCATGAAAATGAAATGTTTTCAAAAGATATTCCAAATGCGTTGCATTAATCTTGCATGGAAAAATTAATGCTAAATGTAACAATTGCTTATTAGAATATGTAAAACAGAAAAACAAAAGCAAGAAAGGTTAGTTATGTGGAACGTTTAATTATAGACAAAACGAATAATTTGTTTATCTAAAATTGAGTACACGATAAATGCCTTCTCGTAATTAGAAAAGCACAGGGCAAAGTGTCCCTGATAAATTTGTTCGTTCCTTTGCAAGCATGCGGATTGTATTTTCTGTTTTTTTGACAGCATAGCAAAACTGGTTAACCTTTTTGATGCGGCTGCCGTCGCTTGAGATGTAAAATATGTCTCGACTTTGGACGCCGCCTGTCAGTATGAATGGAGATGTGCTTTTCAACGTCAGTTTACCGTGAAAATAATGATGGATGCGTAGCCGTTTCCTTCATTGCTAGACTGAATTTTATCTCCACATACAATCCCCGTTGTTGCCTTACGCTGTGAGTCTGAAGGTGAGGCTTGTATTATGAAATAACTAGAACTGTTTCTGTTCGTTTGACAGATTACTGTAGAATTACTTTTTTTTATCCCTTGTGTCGTCTACTGCTTCAACTTTCATTGAAATCAAAAGAACCTAGACGATTAAAGAGAAACAAGAAACAAGTAAACACGCAAAACATGATGAAAACAACAACAACAATAATGCCACAAAAGGCTTGTTTATGGAACATTCAGTTACTAACAAAACGAAACAATGAACAAATCCTGATTTTTAATTGTGTTGTATGTTGGAGTAATTATGTAACACATTTTATGGAATTGTGTTTTATATTCTATTAGTCCAATCAAATTCTCCCAAAAAAGGCCTCAACCTTAAACTATTAAAATCAAATTTGATCTCAGCTGTTCTGTACTAAGCGAATGTGTGTGCATAACATATCCAAAATCCGCTAAAATCCGCCGGGCGGAACAGTGTTTTTTCGGGGGTCAAAGCGTGCCCAAAAGAAATAATTGCACTACATTCTAGACATCCCTTTGACTAGTATTCACCATAATCAAGTCATAAATAACAATTCCGGAGTCAACAGGTCGTATTATTTGCATAAATGGTGCCTTTTTTCAAGTAATTTTCGGCAAGACGCTTGTACACAAATTGGTGTACACCTTCCAAGAATAACATAGTAGCAGAATTTATTAAAGTGAATACGTGGCCCAGTCATTCATGATAAATATGGAGCACTGCGCAGCTTAAAACGTGACATTGTGTGTGCATATATACGATCCTTACCTATCTCCCTACCCCCATAAATTGCCAAACGACGCTACATGTATCCCTCAGTTCGACCCACTATTTTGACTACGGGCATTAACAGCGTGGTTAATAACATCTTCAAAGAGCTCATGATCAGAGTGACCGTAGTAGCATCTGAAATCTATGTGTTTAACTGTAATAAAGCGGAAAGAACAAACCTGCATTACTTGACTAAAATGCAAAAACCTCCAACTACTTTCACGTAAAACTAGCTAAAAAATACATGAAAATGGAGGTTAGAGAAACGTTTTAATGCCTGGGGCAAGTAACAGGGGAAGACGGGCAGCTCAGATGAAAGGACTTGAAAAGACAAGTTAGAATATTAATGTTTAATATCTAGATAATGTTGGTCTTGTCTTTTACTGATACATGGTCGTGACATATAATGATGCGTTGAAGCTTTTTTTTTTATTTTTTTAACAAGTTGCCTTTCTTTCTTTCTTTATTTGGTGTTTTACGTCGTTTTCAACCACGAAGGTTATATCGCGACGGACACTGCTTGTTGTTCAGTCAAATAGTGGACTTACTTGGTTTTGTCAAAACATTAATGCACACTTAAAAAGTTGTTTTTGGTTGTGGACTTACCTGTTCATATCTGCTTATCTAACTAAGCACTCTAAAAAGTAGACATTAATAACACAAAAGATGCACATTGATTTCTTCTTTTTGATGAACAAAAAATATCATTTTTGAAAAAAAAATGGACTTACTCGGTTTTGTCAGCACACGGCAGACTTCACCCCTTAGTTTTGTTTGCTTCAGTATCACAACGCAATAAATGTAAGAGAGAAGACTAAACAAAGATGAAACATTGACAAATCTACAGCGCTAGGCACATACATTATTTTCAAGTACACTCAGTGCAAGTGTTCGAATTATCGTGGCGGGTAAACTTCGAAGGCCCTACCCACCAAGCTATCGCTCAATTCACTCAAAAACCACGCGTACGCGATAAAAACAGCTAAATCAGTTGTGTCATCTACTTGTTGAATCTCTACATTTAGCAATAATCATTAATATTCAAGGTTCCAACACAAATTGCTCGCGTACCTCTGAGTTTTTTCCTGCCGACTGGCAATCGGCGGTGTCGTCTGCTGCAGACATTTGTTCAAGGTTATGTCAACTTCCGGTATGGAAGGCGATTTGAGTCAATTATGCGGCGCAGCTCATTTCAAGCGAAGATTTAACGTTCTTCCGACACATGTACAGCGGCGGATTTGTTTGCTCTAACTTTATTACTACCTTGTAATTCTAACACCGTGAAGTTTTAATTTGATTGTATTTGTTTAACCTTTAATTTCAAAATTCTCAGACTATATGCCTTTTTTCCTGTACTGCAGCCTTTAGTTAACAGACGTTGTGTTTATTGTATACGGTCAAATACTGGCGTGTTTACTCTTTACGTAATTGTACACTTTCTCGCAGTTAAAAAATAAAGAAGACGAGGCTTTTAGTTACGAATGTGGTCCTCTTAAATTATGGTTTAATTTGGATGACTGTCCACTCTTTTTCTTATGAATGTACGCTTGATTGTGTTCGCACCAAAACAAAAACTGCGAGAGAGAAAAAAAACTTGTGGATCGGGCGCCAGAGAGGCATCAAATCTGACCTTGAAAACATTCAACATAAATATCACACTGATTGCATTTTTTTCTGGGGGGGGGGGGGACTTTTCTTTAGTGGGGGGGGGGGGGGGTGTTGTAGTGGGAGTGGGATTATATTTAGGGGGGGGGGGGGATAATAGTAAAGGGTTCAGAGACGTACAGGAATCGTATATATATATAGGCTTAGTTCCAACCTGCTCGGAAAGCTGCCTGTCAGGTATTCATTCACTCGTGTCTCCAAATCCCAGATTGTCAATTTTCTCGTCTGGAGCTGGAGGCTTGTCTTCGTGCAGTCTCATCCCCCATGATTCTCACGGAGGATGGGGCGGAGGACACGCTCCGCCATTAAAATCCTCTGATTTCCCATTACCTTCTTCCATGTTCAGGAAGTTTGAAGAGGACAGGTGAGCTCATCGATCTTTGCTGTGGGTGCATGGCGTCATTCCAGTGCATCTACTTCACTAGACTTTTAACGGAGATGGGTTTGGGGGGGGGGGGGGGGTGAACATAATCAGTGCATTTGTTGTTGTTTTATCCAGATAAACAAAGAAGTTTAAAAGGAACTTGTGGACACCCACTGACATACGGAAATCAAAACCGAGGACAAAAGGTTAAGAAAAAAAGAAGACCAAGGAAAGAGAGAGCTAGAGAGGGACAGCACACACACCCATGTCTTGTCGTCAGTACATAATGACCGCCATTTGCACAGCGCTTGCTAAGCCGCCTTCTTTTGTTCCTAAAAACCTGAACTCTGGATGCCCCCCACCATAAAAAGTAAACTGTCACATCTGTGAACGCATCTCCTCTTGTCTGGCTGGCTTTGTGTCCTGGGCAGGCCAGCGGAGAGGACTGAGAGAAGTTATTAATATGAGGAGCTAGCCAGTACAATAGAATAGAACTCTACCATAAAGCCCCCCCCCCCCCCCCCACAAACACACACACACACACACACACACACCGTTTAATGAGTTTTATGTTTAGATTTGTTGTTTAGATTTTCTGGTCAAAATTCAAAAACGTTCACAACTTCTTTACCTTTCCCTCCTTTTTAAGACCTAATGTTTCGAGATTTGTTGAAGTCTGAAAAGAGGGGTGCCATCAAATACTATGCGAGAAGTTAATAATATGAGGAGCTTTTCGATACAGTGGAACATCCATTTAAAACTCACACATGTATTTAAGAACACCCAACCCCCTTTTAACACCTTGGTTTTGTTTTACAAAAGTTCTGTTCATAACGTCTTAAAAGACCGGCACGGTTGGCCTAGTGGTAAGGCGTCCGCCCCGTGATCGGGAGGTCGTGGGTTCGAACCGGCCCCGGCCGGGTCATACCTAAGACTTTAAAATTGGCAATCTAGTGGCTGCTCCGCCTGGCGTCTGGCATTATGGGGTTTGTGCTAGGACTGGTTGGTCCGGTGTCAGAATAATGTGACTGGGTGAGACATGAAGCCTGTGCTGCGACTTCTGTCTTGTGTGTGGCGCACGTTAAAAGTCAAAGCAGCACCGCCCTGATATGGCCCTTCGTGGTCGGCTGGGCGTTAAGCAAACAAACAAACAAACACACAACGTCTTAAAAAGTACCTGCATTTGAAGACTCCCTCTATTAAAGACCAACCAGAGTGCAAACTTTTTATTGTGCCACTGGAAAGGGCTTTATAACAGGACCGCAAAAATATAATTATATCAAGTTCCATCTCCTCCGATCGCGCGTAATTGGCTATTGAAAGTGCCCATTCTCACCTGTAATTAACTATAAGGGAAACAATCTTAAAATTTTGCCATCGCTTAACTCCCCTGGCTAGTGACGTCAAACGTGGAACACACTGAGCGAGTAAACATGGCGTCAAGCGATGCAGAGAGAGACGTTGCATTGCAACTCTCGTGTGAAAGCAGCGATTTCGACTCGGATTTAGAGATGAACGTGTTCCAAACACAATCACAATCTTGTGGAGCCCCTCAACCATACCAGTTTGAGCCTCAGATTTCGAGTAGCGACGATGATGGCAGTGAAGGAGAAAGACAGGCACATGACCAAGTGCCAAGTGCCCCAAGTCGTCTGAACTCGATGCATTGGTAAATTTCACACTGTGCGATTACTTACCATTTTGTGACACTGTTTGCTTACATTATCAGAGATTTTGAAGATCTGAACACAACAAAGCTAGGCATAGAATACCAACTATTGAAAGTTAACAATCACTGTCAACAATCAACTCAGTGTTCATTTCATGTGTTTATTTTTCATCAGTGCAGAACTTTCAATATAATCTCCTCTGTGAATAGCAACAGCATCTTTTTTTTAGTTTGTGGAATTGTAGTACTTGAGTTTGTTTCTTTTTTTCCATAGGATTGTCATGTTTGTGTGTCTTTGTATCACCAGGATTGAATGTGTTTTTTTTATTTTTTATTTTTTTTTTAAGGAAAGTTGCATGTGAATATTGAAGAACTGACCAAACACATCAGTGTTAAATTGAGCAACATGATTGGAATCAAATTTTTGCACACAGATGGGGAAAAGAATCAAACACAAGTGAAGTTGATTTGATTAAAAGAATATTTTATTGATCAAAAACCAAAACGCAGACTGACAGAGTGAGTAGATTTGTGCAAACAATTTTATTTTCCTCTCCTCTCCTCTTCTTATGCACTAGGTGTCATTGTGACAACTGTGAGCTCATGGACACAATCAAAGAATGTCGCTGTTGCACAGAAATGGAGCAAATGGAAGCCTTGATGAGACAAGGTGTGAACTGCATAACTCATCACCCAGGATTCCAGTCAGTGTGTCTGGATATCTACTACTTCGTACTTGCTACAGATGGTGCCAGCAACAGTATGGAAGAGATATATAGCTGATGAAAACAGGTATATATATATATAATATATCAAGGAGCAAAATTACAAATTATGGTTCAATGTAATAGATTCATTTACATATATGTCACGCTACTTTTCCTATACTGTCACCTGGTTGTCACGACATATATATGTCGCGTTACTGGCTCAGTCTGTTTGGTCGGTTCCGATTACCTCCCATGAATGCGAAAACCTATATGATCGTTTTTCTTTATTTTTCTCCCTGTTAATTCACCAGTGGCTATGTAACCTGTGTTGCAGAATTGCACCAGTGTAAGGGTTTTAAAATAACATTTACACCCAAATCAAATGTCTTGCTGCAATGTAAATTTTATCATCGACACCATGTGATACAGTATACATGGGAAAGATGTCTGCTGCCTGATATTCATGCATTTTTAGTTTACTTGGAAAGTACTATGTACATGGACATTACATAGCATGCCTAATTTTGTCTGTGTGCAGTCGCTACCGCTGCACTGCATACCGTATGCTGGCAAAGTTTGCATGGGGATGGCTGGGCAAGGATGTACGAGTAACTCTCCCTGCTTCTGCTGTCAGGAAGATCCGGGAAACCTTTCCTAACGCTACAGGCAATTACACAGGATATTTGGAACCCGAAAACTAGTTCTTTTGACAGTTTACTATTGTGCCAGTAGATATTTTGAAGCAGTTGTGAAGGTTAAACATTCACATCTACAGGTCCTGACTACATGTGGTCGTATTAGCACCCCTTGTAGCTGTACCGAGACTTTAGTGCTCTGACTGCCTGTTCTTTGTTAGGCTTGGCATATTGTTCACAAAGGCGCGGAGGCAACTGCTTGATGGACCGTTCCATGTCTTGGATGCTGTGTGTAGAGGCCAAGTCCACCACTCGTTCCATCAGTCTCCCCACATAAGCTGCAAACAAATGAGAACTTTATTAAGTGACCCTCCACCAACTTTGAAATAGACAGGCATACTCTTCTGTGGCTGTTAGTGTTACCTTCCCCTGCACTGTTGTATGGATTGCTCCTGTATGAATGTGTATAAAAATGGTTTCTCTTTATTTTCTTTGAGCAGCCAAAGAAAAAAAAATGTTGCAATACATTTGTGACATTGATTGCTATTTGTTACTCTCTGATCTCCATTAGGCAAAAAAAAAAAATTGTCTGTTTCTGGTCACCTGACCGACCCTAAATTTCGGCGCCGACCCTAAACTTTTTTTTCCCAAACTCAAATTTTTTTGTTGTTGCTGTTGTGGTAAAGGACAGGGTGAGAAAATGAACAACAAAAACGTGTGAAAACGAAAGTCCGCTGACGATTTGTAAATGTGTTAAGCGTCTTGTCTCTATGTATAGTGAATCCAGTCTCTTTGCGCGATTTTTAAAGTTAGTTTTATTGGTCTACATTTGGGGTAAAAATAAAAAAATAAAAAAATAAAAATTAAAAAAATCCCGACCTACAGACCCTATTTTTTTTAGCCATGTTACCAGAAACAGACAATTTTTTTTTTGTTGGCCTTAACTTAAATGTTTGGAAGTTATTCTTCTACATCTTTCATGCTTATCCAATGGGCCATTATTTTGTATGTACTTGCAAACCGAACAACACAAAAATAACTTCTGTACCAAAAGTCTGAGCTTGTGAGAGTAAAAGAACATTTACCAAAGGTGCAATCCACTTTCACTTACTGGATGGAATAGTCCTTCTTTGATTTCCTGTAGACCAAACTGTAGCGTTCCTTTCCGGTCTGGTCAGAAGCCTGCAGTCTGTTGTTGTTTTCGTTAAAATGCAGAGCAGCTATGATTGTCCTGAAACAGTGTTTCATTTGACAAGGTACAGTATTTTGTAATTGCAAGTTCCATATCTCTATTGCCTACCTGCTTTGACACAATTGTGGAAATTATTGACAGAGCACAACATACTGCAAAGAAATTCCTCTTAGTATCTCCAGCTGAAATGTGATAGGATGAGTGCACAATACCAACCCCCACACATGTACACGTTTGCATAGTGCTAGCAGGTATAGTGCTCATTTTAAGGCTTACTATCATTAAGCAAAAACTATCAGTCTGCTAAAGACATATCATCTGTACATTAAAAAACTGCAGATTATGACAGTTGATATTTGATATCCAGAAATAGTCTAAAGTCTAAAACTTTCCTGACTACTCTTGTGACGTCTTGTCTGAAAATAATTAATTGACCCACCACCCATACACACACACCATTATATATAAACAGGACCACCACCACCACTTTTTTTAAATAATTTACTTACTTTTCTGTGCAGCCTTTGGGGTGACTTGAATTTTCTTGTTTCTTTTTATCCTGCGGTGTGTCTGAAGTAAAATATTGTCACCAATTTATGCAAAAAATCTGCCAGAAAATGATGATAATACAATAACAGTTGCTCAATGGATAAGTTAGTAGAGTATTTTACTGACAGATCTAGATATATTTACTCATTCACATCAATTCGGAACAGCATGTGACACAAAGTGACAATATATATGTACATGAATACAATTACAGGGTCTGCAAGTGCAACACATGTATCCAATGACTTATCAATAAACACTGCTAAAATTAGAAACTCTGAATCAGATACAAATGTGTGCCAAAGTGGATCAGCCTCACATTTAGTAGTTACAGTGTCAGCTATAATATGCTTGATAAGAAGTGTGAATGACTAAGTACTGCAATGAATGACTGTGGGATTGGGAACAAGCAGATCTGTACTGTCTATACAATAAAAAAAAATTAAAAAATGCAATGCCTACCTCTGTCTGAGTGCTTGCATACACTGGCGAAGGTTTGTCAGTTTCACTAGCTCCATCACAAGATCCTGACAAATCAGCTGTATGATGGTCAGATGGTTTAGGTTTTACATCACATTCACAAGGCCCAACTGCCAAAACATCTTCCAGATTCTGCAAGCACAATATTACAATCATTCTTTAGTCCTCTATTTCTGTATTTTTTTTTAAGTTAAAACAATTTTAACACTCAAGAAAACAGAATTTTCTACTCAAAGCTTACAAATGTACTAAGTTTTATTCAGTGAAAGTTGACAAATGCAGCGCCCTTTTATAGAATTTTTCAATAATGGCATTGTCAGTGTCACTGAACCTATTAGGCCAAAAAAAAAAAAAGGTCTGTTTACGGTAACCCGACCGACCCTAGTTTTTTCGCGCGACCCTAGACTTTTTTTTGGCATTTGGGAAAAAAAATAAATAAAAAATAAAAATCTTGGTTTTTTGGCAAAATAACGTAAAAATATGGTTTTTGGGGAAAAAAAAAAAAAAAAAAAAAAAAAAAATCCCGACCTACCGACCCTATTTTTTTGGCCTATGTTACCGTAAACAGACCTATTTTTTTTTTTGGCCTTAGTATTCTTCATAACAATACAATTTTCCACCTTACCCTTTGGTGTTCCCTTTTGGCAAAGGCTCCTCTGACTCGAACACTGCTTTGGAGCCACAATGGCAGAGCAAATTGGCGCTGTAACTGCCGTTGTTACTTGTGTCACAGTGCTGCTGGCTGTGGAGACAGATGCCACGCCCACGGTACTCGAGCAAGTCACCGTTGTGACTGTTGTTGGCGCCAGACGATGCGGTTTTTGCACTGTTGGCACTGGTTTATGGTTTAAAACCATCTTCGCTTTAAGTCCAAAACTTGCAGCCAGTGCAATCTTTCTTGGATAGCAATCCGTAGTGAAGTGCAGACTGCATATCCGTGAGTTCTGGTTCGGCGTACCAAAACTTGGTCTGAAATCTGCTCGGCAAGTTTGAACGAATTTAATCCACTGTCGCCGAGTTTCTGCATCAGTAGGAAACTGATGCAATGTAAAACCATCAGCATGCTTGCTGTTACACTCCGCAACTGCACAGTAGTAACCGACTTTCCTTCGCCGTTTGAAAGGGGGAACGTCTGTTTCGGTAGAAGATACAACCGCAGAGTTACAACCGTCCGCCATGATGTTCCACGAGTGACGTCACTGGCCTCAGGGCCGCCCGGTGCAGTTTGATCAGGTGCGCGAAATCGGATTTTATTAAATAAACAAGTCGCGTAAGGCGAAAATACAATATTTAGTCAAGTAGCTGTCGAACTCACAGAATGAAACTGAACGCAATGCCATTTTTCAGCAAGACCGTATACTCGTAGCATCGTCAGTCCACCGCTCATGGCAAAGGCAGTGAAATTGACAAGAAGAGCGGGGTAGTAGTTGCGCTAAGAAGGATAGCACGCTTTTCTGTACCTCTCTTCGTTTTAACTTTCTGAGCGTGTTTTTAATCCAAACATATCATATCTATATGTTTTTGGAATCAGGAACCGACAAGGAATAAGATGAAAGTGTTTTTAAATTGATTTCGAAAAAAAAATTTTGATAATAATTTTTATATATTTAATTTTCAGAGCTTGTTTTTAATCCGAATATAACATATTTATATGTTTTTGGAATCAGCAAATGATGGAGAATAAGATAAACGTAAATTTGGATCGTTTTATAAATTTTTATTTTTTTTTACAATTTTCCGATTTTTAATGACCAAAGTCATAAATTAATTTTTAAGCCACCAAGCTGAAATGCAATACCGAACCCCGGGCTTCGTCGAAGATTACTTGACCAAAATTTCAACCAATTTGGTTGAAAAATGAGGGCGTGACAGTGCCGCCTCAACTTTCACGAAAAGCCGGATATGACGTCATCAAAGACATTTATCAAAAAAATGAAAAAAACGTTCGGGGATTTCATACCCAGGAACTCTCATGTCAAATTTCATAAAGATCGGTCCAGTAGTTTAGTCTGAATCGCTCTACACACACACACAGACACACACACAGACACACGCACATACACCATACCCTCGTTTCGATTCCCCCTCGATGTTAAAATATTTAGTCAAAACTTGACTAAATATAAAAATCAGCAACACAAAATTTTGCAAAATCGTTTTCGGAATATTAACCTGGGTTGTGACACAAATGTTTTGAACAGAAAAAAGTTTTGCTCTCTGGTTGGTCTTTAAAGGCCTGATTTTCTCAGAATTGTTGAGGCCTCAAAAGGGGGTGCAACTGTCCACTCGTTATGGCAAGCCTTGCACATTATGCCAGCTCCAGTATCTAGCCTGATGGCAGTGGGGGACCAATAGCTATCGGGAAGTCACGCGTCGCTTCACTGCTGCTAGCGGACACGTTGGACTGACTGACTGAGGTCAGAGGAATGCGGTCAAAGGTCGCCCAGTGGTCACTGTTTACTGTTCCCTCCCCCCCCCCCCCCCACTTGTTTTGTTGCTTGTTCTCCCCCATCAACCTCTATTCCTCTTTGTGATTTGGTTTGCGTTGTTGTTGTGCGTTGTTTGTGGGATTTGTTTTAAAGTACAGATTCAGGTTAGAGTTGCCTTTTCCTTCTTATTGTTCCCCAGTTGTGAAAGACATATTTGATGTAATTGCTTCTGTCTTCTTCCTTACCTCCCCTCCTTTCCTTCTTTTCCTGTCTTCTTCTTCTCTTCTTCTTCTCCTGTCTTCGTCTTCGTTTTCTCTTATCTAATTCCTCACCTTTCCTCTTCTTCCTCTTCTTTTCTCGCCTTCAGGTACTGATTTTATTTTGTGGAAAAGTAACAAAGCTTTATTTACAAAAGGCGTGTGAGTCGCCGCGCTTTCGATGGCAGACACACGAATAATTATGATCAGACATTTTTGGCGGAATAAATTTCGTCTGTCAGTCGGCGACATCAGTTGTGCTAGAATCTCTCTTTGCACAGGAAATAGGTGACAGGCTGTATATTTTGGTGTGCCTTTGTTGAAGAATGGTGCACATGCAATATAGAAGCCTTGGTAGATCTTTGGATGATTACAAAGGTGTTTTGGTTGGTTGTTAGATTTCCATGTCCCTTCGGCGATTTGGCGATTCGAGACCGATTTGATATTGTTTTCTTTCTCAGTTTAAATGGCGGTCTCCTTGTTTATTACTGTTTACACCTATGTCTCTTAAGGTAAATTTGAGAAGGTTAAACAAAAAAATCTCCCTTAAAAACGTTAAAAAAAATTGAACGGGGAGACGTGTACATGTACCTTAGTTTTGGTCGGCGCGTTTATTTCACCTTCCATAGACATCCATGGCTGTACTGAAAGTCAGACCCCCCCCCCCCCCCTCTTCTCGAACAGCGCAGCACATTAGGCTGTTGAAGTTCAATGTGTCCTTTTCTATTCCTCTCGTTGTTGTTGTTGTTGTTGTTGTTGTTGTTGTTGTTGTTGTTGTTGTTGTCTTTTTCTCTCTTTTCTCTCTCAGCATACTTGTGTTAATCCGCTCGATTCGTCCAGCGACCAGCCCAAGCCCCTTTTAAGACCGTCCCAAATCCCAGAAAACCAGGTTTTCTATCAGAGAGAGGTAGTCTTAGAATGAGAGATACGGTTGCAGACGTCTTGATCAGATACCCTGAGAAAGTAGGGTCGTAGTAATTTGG